>NW_006399758.1:34133543-34199268 GCF_000299155.1 Elephantulus edwardii | reverse complement strand
CAACACTTGTTGCACCATATCAAAGAGTGCTATTTTTCAAGAAATAGGGAATAACTGTTTTATAAGTCCAATTTTCAACAATATTGCAAATAACACTCTAACTGGCAGGTAGAAATAAAACAAGGGGCTCTGAAAATTTACCAAACCATCACGCACCCCCCCAACTCAAAGAAAGAAAACTTATTGCATTTAGTCAATTCTGACTGATAGCACACTGTGCTAAAATGAATGAGCCAGAGAAAACTACCACTCAGTAAACTCTAAACTTAATTTTAAGTAAACACAGAAATAAAATTATTTTCATTATCAACTAAAATACACTTAACATGATGTTACTAAAATAATACTAATATACTTTTGGTTTCTTTTACTTTCTGCACAGTATGTCTCATTTTTTGAGTTTAATCACCGCCTAGAGTCTATAATGGACAAGGCATACATCTACAGGTAAAGTATAATTCATTATAATGGAGAAGGAGAGAAGCAAAGTTACAACATTTTCAGAGAGCATTTGGGAGCAAAGTCACTACCTACTTAAGTAAAATGAACAATTGCAGAATTTGGGCTATATAAAATACAGGGTTATGTTCTAGAACTGATTTGGATTCTTGTTATAACAATATTTTCTTGTGTTTCCAGTGAAGGTTTACAGGTTAGGTTCCCAATCAGTACTCTCTACAAATTTTTCCACAACATTGGTGTCATCATTCGAATACATGAGCATTTAGATTATTTCCATTCTGATTGCTTCATTTCCACTGAGCAAGTTTCCCTGCCCCTCGACTTCTCAACTTTAATGTAAAGTAATTGCTGACCATTTCGTCTCATTTAAGTGGTTTTTCAAGGAAACATAGTATTAATCAGTAATATCCATTATTTCAAGAACCAACCTGTTATTTATCTACAAAATTATTCAAGGTAAAGAAGATGGAAGGAATATACTGAGTCACTGTATCGAAAAGAATTGGAAGACACAGAAGAATTTCATGAAACAACATATGAGCAAGAGCCTATGGTGATGAAAGAAGAAGTTCAGGCTGCTTTGAAGGACATGGCAAAAACTAAGGCTCCAGGAATAGATGGTATATTAATTGACATATTTCAGTTAAAAGATGCTGCCCTGGATGTGCTCACCAAGTTGTGCCAAGAAATCTGGAGAAGACCACTTGGCCCACTGACTTCAAAAGATCGATATTTGTTCCTATCCCAAAGAAAGGCGACCCAACCGAATGTGGAAACTACAGAACAATTTCACTGATTTCACATGCAAGCAAGATTTTACTGAAGATTATCCAAAAATGACTGGAACAGCACATCAACAGAGAACTACCAGAAGTCCAGGCTGGTTTCAGAAGGGGTCGTGGTACTAGAGATATTGTAGCTGATGTTAGATGGATCTTGGCTGAAAGCAGGGAATACCAGAGGAATGTCTATCTGTGTTTCATTGACTATGCAAAGGCATTTGACTGTGTAGATCATAACAAACTGTGGCTGACTCTGAGAAGAATGGGAATCCCAGAACACTTGATCGTTCTAATGCGAAACTTATACTTGGACCAGGAGGCAGTCTTCAGAACAGAGCAAGGGAACACTGCATGGTTCAAAATTGGTAAGGGCATACGCCAGGGATGCATCCTATCTCCATACCTTTTCAACCTATATGCAGAACAGATTATCCGGGAGGCTGGGCTCTATGAGGAGAAATGTGGAGTCAAGATTGGTGGACGATTTATCAACAATCTGCGTTATGCGGATGACACAACCCTGCTTGCTGAAACTGAGGAGGACCTGAAGTGCCTGCTGCAGAGTGTCAAGGACTGCAGCCTACAATATGGATTGAGGCTCAATGTCAAGAAGACAAAGATTCTCACCACTGGACCAATTGGCAGCATCAGGATGGATGGTGAAGAGATTGCGATTGTACACAGCTTTAGTTTGCTTGGCTCCGTAGTCAACAGTCTTGGCACCAGCAGCCAGGAAATTAAAAGGCGCATTGCCATGGGAAAGTCTGCTGTTAGGGACCTCTCCAAAGTGCTGAAGAGCAGTGGTGTCTCTCTGGAGACTAAGGTGCGTCTGATACAGACCATGGTCTTCGCAATCACCTGTTATGCATCAGAGAGTTGGACAATGACCAAGGAGGATAGAAGGAGAATTGATGCCTTTGAGCTGTGGTGCTGGAGAAGAGTATTGAGAATACCATGGGCTGCTAGGAAAACAAACAGATTTGTCCTGGAGAGGGTTAAACCAGGTGGCTCCTTGGAGGCAAGGATTCTGAGGCTCCATCTAACTTACTTTGGACATGTTGTGAGGAGAGACCGGTCCTTAGAGAGGGACATCATGCTTGGGAGGGTGGAGGGACGGCGCAGGAGAGGAAGGCCCTCTATCAGGTGGATTGATTCAGTGACTGGGATAATTGGGATGGGAGTGTCAGAGACAGTGCGATTGGCACAGCACAGAGCGGAGTTTAGGGCTGTTGTACATAGGGTCGCTATGAGTCGCAGGCGACTCGACGGCACATAACAACAACAACAACAGGTTTAGCTCAGTGTTTTAGAGAAGTAGTGTCAACCAAACTAGTAAACCTCTTTTTATTGTTGTTGTTGTCGTCGTTTTAGGAATTTAGAGCTCTGTGCCACATTTTTTCCATTCTAACAGGGTCTTTTTTTTCTGGCCATGATTAAAATGGATGGTAGTGGCAGCTGGGCACTCTCTAGTTCTTCTGATCTCAAGACAGATAAGGCTGTTTCATGTAAACTGTTCATTTTAGTTTTTCCTTTGCGTCTTTGGCTTCCATCTTTCTTTTTTAGTGTCTGTGTTTGGAATAGCTGATTCTTTTTAAATGAAATAAATATATAAATATCAGTAGATTTACATGAATACATACCCAAAATACTATTATAGTCAGACTTACCGCCTGCTTGAGTCAAAACAAGCAGAGAAACATGCCCTTTTGCAAGTTAATTTTACATCTCTCTCATCACAATTCATCCCTAATCTGAAGCTCATTCATTTACTGATCTGAACTTCACTTGCACAGAGACCTCTAGTCACGGTTAATTGTAGCATAAAGCCCCTGAGCTTTTCAGAGATACCCATTAAAATCACTGTGGCATATTTTACAGAACTCAAACTGAAGAGGTGACCCTTGAGGCCACATCTTTCATTGAGTTGACTCATACCATCTGTGAATAGAGAGGAAGATATTTTTTTAGACTCTGTCAGTCCCAGTCAAAACACTGTAATCAGAAAACGTGCAATGACACCATCATTTTATACAGTACTAATGAGAGCTAACAGTTCTCAAATCTACTATTGAAAGCTAACTGTTCTCAAATCTAAAGAAAAGGGAATCAGAGGAGACTTTAAGAAAAGTATATGTTAAAATAGACTTCAGTCCAGGAATAACATGAGTCTTTGCCTTTATTATCCTTGACAGAGTCATTAGAACAACTGGATACTTGCTGTTTACTCTGCACATCAATGCCTGTATTTATTACTGGGCTTCAAACTATGAAGGAATTGGCACCACTAAGTGGGTGTATGATGGTGAAGGAAACAAGTAAGTTCCAAATTAACAATTAAAAGAACAACTTTTGTTGGTTGTTCTTAACTTCCTATTGCAGGATAGGGATTTTCTTAGCCCGTGTTTTTCACAACTACAGTGGTTACTCTGTTGGTGTCATGTGCTGTCAAGTCAACTCTAACTCACAAAGACACTGGGATAGAGTAGCATTGTCCCACAGGATTTCTTAGGGTGTCACTGTTACAGAAGCAGACTACCACATCTCCTCTCGCCAAGTGGCTGGTGGGCTCTCCCCACTATGATTTTGGCAAGTAGACCATTGTTAACTGCTGTGCCACCAGAGCTCATGCAAAGCTCATTCCAAACCAAAACCCCAACTCACTGCTATCAAGTTGATTCCCATTCATAACACTTCCTTAGGACAGAATAATTGAAACTGTCTTGTCACTTTCCGAGGCTATAAATCATAATGGGAGCAGACAGCCTTAGTGGAATCTGGTTAATTTGATCTGCTGACCACTGGCTTAGCAGCTCATCCCATAGCCCACCATGCCACGATCCACTTGTTGCTGTTGTTAGATTCCATCAAGTTAGCTCCGATGCATAGTGGTTCTATGTACAATAGAAGCAAGACCTCACCAATTCTATATGATTCCCACAATTTCAGTTTTGCTTAAGCCCATGCACCAATCGCTGTGTCGATATGTCAAACCATCTTGTTGGAGGTTTTTCTCTCTTTTGTTGACCCTCTGCTTTGTCAGGTATGGTAACATACAGCATAATGTGCTGGACTGCTAACTAGAAGATCAAGGGTTCAAATCCAACAGCTGCTCCGTGGGATAAAGATGAGATGTCTTCTCCCATGAAGATCTACAGCCTCAAAATTCCAGGGGAGCCGCAGTGGTTCACAAACCATATGAACATACTATGCAGTGGTAAAAACGATTTAGTATGTCTGTACGGTTTTTATTTTAAATAAAAAAGTGTAAGGCAGGATTTGTTGTTAGGTGCCATCTAGTCAACTACAACTCATAGTGACTCTATGAACAGAAGAGCAGAACCTTACTTTGTCCTCACAATTTCCCTTGTTCACAATTTCAAGCTCATTGTTGTAATCACTGTATCAGTCTATCTTAGTAAGGATGTTCCTTTTTCTTTTCAGTGACCCTCTTCTCCTCCCAGCATGTCTTTTTTTTTTTTTTTTTTGACAACATGCCCAAAGTATGTGAGGTGACCCTCTTTCCCTCCCAGCACGCCTTTTTCTTGGAAATATGTCCAAAGTATGTGAGATGAAGATTCACCCTTCTTACTTCTGAGATTGCAGTGCAGGTTCTTATCATTAGGCCACCAGATCTCGCTGACCATTCTTACTTGTAAGGCGCACCTCCCTCTCATCTGTCAGTTTGCCAGACTGTGGCAGCTTATCTTACTGTGATGCTGGATGCTATTCCATCAGTATTTCACATACCAGCAAGGTCACCCGTAGTGGACAGATTTCTATGGCGCTTCCAGACTAAGAAGCAGGACTGGTCCTCTACTCTGAAATAGCAGACCTTCAAAACCCTGTGAATAAAATAGCATAGAAAAGAGTTCACCATACATACACTAGTAAGTGTTGTTTCATATTTATTCCAGGAAGTGTGTGTGTGTGTGTATGGTTAACCTGTGAAGCACATTACTCACTAGACAGAATCAAAAAGTTTGAAAGGCTCTGCTTCACACAACTGAGTTCTAAGGTAACTTTTAATAACTCCAACACTGATTGTTTGTAATGAACAATGTTAATTATTTGGAGGGCAGGTGCAGTGGCTAATTAGTTTACCACTGAAGGGTTTTATGGGTTTATGAGTCAGCTATAACCACTAACTCAATTAAACACTTAGAGAGTAACAAGGATCATAAATTAAACTTGACAATTAGGCATGCAAGCGTCCCAGGAAGAAAAGTTATCATTTGGAATAGTTAGCACAGTAGAATCGGGACTTAAAAATGGCAAGAATCCATGGAGCTATTTAAAAGTGAGTTTTCCTGTTGGTAGATACAAGAGTCTAGCATAAACTAGACTTCACTAACTTTCTGCTTCAATACAATGACAATGAACTTATTCTAATGCAATGTCCTTACCAGGAAAGAGGAAGTATCAGCACAACGGTGAAGGGGAGCAGTTACAGGATAGAGCTCTGAGATTTCAAATGCCTTCTAAAATGACATCCTCTCTAGAGTGAGCTGGATATGTATGAAAAACCATAACAACACTCTTAGAATTAAAACTAGAACTGAATTTAAAGCAAAAAAAATGGAGGGGGAAAAGGAAATTCTGTTTCTGAGATAGAAACTGGGCCAATAGATAACATCATGACAGACAGAGAAAGGATTGAAGCTGTCAATGATTTCATCTTGCTTGGATCAGCGCTCAGTTTTTGGTACCAGCAGTCAGAAACACAGGAAACGTACTACATTGGTCAAGTCCACTGTCAGGAAACTCTCTAAAATGCTGAAAAGCAATGATACCAGTTTGAAGACTAAGGTGTACCTGATTCAGGCCATGTTCCTTTCAATCACTTGCTATGCATATGAGAGCTAGACAGTGAATAACGTTGACCCTAGAACTGATGACTTTGAGTTGAATTGTTGGGAAAGAGTACTGACAATATCAAGGACTAGCAAAAGAATAAATAAATAGATATATGATGGACAAAATGCAGTCAGAGTGCTCCTTGAAAAAAAATGACAATGAAGCTTCATCTCTCATATTTTAGACATGTTGCTGGGTAAGGCTATTGCTTGGGAAAGGACATCATGCTTGGAAATATACGAGATGGAATGTCAGCAAAGGAGAGGAAGGCCCTCAACAAGATAGATTGACACTGGGACTGCAGCAATGGGCCTACGTGTGTCAGAGATAATGAGAATGCACAGGATAGAATAGGGTTCAGGTCTCTTGTTCATCAGGTTATTATGTGTCATTCTTGACTTAAAAGCACCTAAAACTAACACAATTTCTGAAAAGTTGGTAATCAAATCTGTAACTAATTTCCTTTAGAATGTGGGTTCATTTAATGAAAGTATGTCTTTAGCTCAATGTAAATAACTAATTTAGATGGAAAATTTAATAAGATACTAGCTACATTAAATGTTGACTACAAGTGAGTGTATAACCCAACATCGTTAGGTGCCTGGGTGTTTAATAATGAACTCCAGAGATATAGTCATTTTTATCAGATTAGCAAACTGATAGAGTTGTAATATAGTGCTTTCCAGGAAGCGTGGGCTATTTATCTTTTTACACTTGGGTGTGCCTTTGAAGTTTCTAGGAAAATATTTTATTCCCCTCCTAACATGTTGCTGAATATATAATGTTGTTATTGGGTGCCATGGACTCCATTTTTTTTTTCACTTTTAATGACCACATGAGCCCCTAGAATTTTCTAGTGGCAAGGAGTTGTGCTGCCAACCCAAAGGCATGGGGTTTGAATCCACCAGCTACTCCATGAAAGAAAAATGGGCAGCCTCCTCCTGTGTTGTTTACAGTCTCAGAAAACTCGCTAGAGAATCAGCTATGAGTTGCTTCTGGAACAATAGCACATAACAACAACAATCGTTAAGAGAGAAGATTGTTGATATTTCTCCTGCAGAATTGTTGTGTGTACTTAAACCACCAACCTTTTAGTCAACCATCATGGCACTGGGGCTTCTAAAATAGATATAGATATAGATATAGATATACTGCTGTTGTTGTTAGGTGCTATCGAGTCGAGTACGATACACAGCAAGCCTATAAACAACAGATCTGAACTCTGTCTTATCCTGTATCATCCTCACATTTTATAATACACTCAAACCCACTACAGAATCACTGTGTCAATTCATATGTTGAAAGTCTTCTCTTCTTCACCATCCAGCACCTTGCCAAGCATGATTCCCCTCTCCAAGAATTAGCCTCTCCTAGGAACATGTCTTAAGTATGTAAAGTGAAGCTTTGTCATCTTTGCCTCCAAGGAGCACTCTGGCTGCCCACTCTCCAAGATATACCTGTATGTTCTTTTGACAGTCCATAGGATGTTCAGCACTCTTCTCCAACACCAGAGCTCAAAGTTATCCATTCTTCTGTCATCCTCATTCATTGTCCAGCTCTCAGATACATAATAAGTAATTTAAAAGGCTATGTCCTGACTCAGGCATATTTAAATCCTCAAACTGATATCAGTTTTTTTCAATAATTTGGAGCAGTTTTTGACTGCAGATTTTCCCAGTACAATACCTTTCCTCATTGTCTGAGTGTTGGTACCACTCAGTGGTACTGAGTGCTGGTGTTGATTGTGAATCCAAGTGAGATGAAATCATTGACAACTTCAATCTTTTCTCCATGCTTTCTTGAAGGTGACATGCAATCTGTATTTGAAGGTTGAATTCTTTCATATTATGCATATTCAAGTCCTCCTCACTTTCAGCAAGTAAGGTGTGTCATCTCTGTAACACAGGTTATTAATAGTCTTCCTGCATGGTTTAAAATTAAGAAGGATAAAATAGACCTTCTAAATACATTATGTGTTTGAGTAAAACAGAGAGAATGGGGAGTAAGAAGAAAAGGAAAAAATATTAGTCTCAAATCCTAAGAAGCATAGTAAATTCCAGTATTTTAGAATTCTGATTCTATTTACAGTTCAGACTAGATAAAGTACACATCTTTGAAATACAATATTGATTGTCAATTCTGGCATAAAATAACATAATACATGTAACAATATAAATTTCTGGATAAATTACAATAAAATAATAGTACAGGACTGACCATGGTTGGGGGGAGATGGAAAAAGAGGGGATAAATAATGTATACTGCACTGAAACAGATGAGGGAGAGAACTGTTTAAAAGGGATATATGATTAAGTATTATTGTCATGTCAGGAGGTCAGAATGAAGGCTGCATAGTGGAGCAGACTTAGGGGGAGGTATTATAAAACAACGAAAGAATTGGGGGGAGGAGTGGGCAGGGAGAAAAGCATAACAAGGAATGAATGAAAATCCAAAGTCTCTGTAAACTTTCAGTAAAATTAATTTTTTTTAAAAAATGGTCAATGATTGGAAAATGTTTGAGAAAATAAGTATCTCTGAAGGGAAGACTAGTAAAGTATTGAAAATAGACATACAGCAGGACATGAGCAGTAAGATAATCACAGGAGAACAAAAAGAAATACTTTTTAACAGAAAAAAAAGGAAACATTGAAAAGAAGCTGCATAAATCTATCCATCTCCCTCCAAAAGAGACAAAATTAAATAGATATGACTGAGAAAGATGTATAGAAAATGCAAAACATGGATGATGTTACTGTTGCTAGGTGCCATTGAGTTGAGTACAACTTTTAGCAACTCGATGCACAGTTAACCTGAATCCTGCCCTATCCTGTGCCATCTTTATCATGTAAGACACCCTACACCCCATTGCTGAAGTCACTATGTCAGTCCCTCACATTGGGGTTCTTCCTTTCCTTCACTGACCCTCCAGAAAAGGCATAAAGATGATAAAAACAATCTAAAAGCTGTGAATGCTCACATAAACTAATATTTACTAAACTCATCAATTAAAGAAGTTTGGGTTTTTTCCTTAATATTAGCTAAAATAGACGGGGGGGGGAATCCACTAAAACCCTCATTATAGAGAAAAAGAAGAGTGTGATGGTGGACAGTGTTTGGTGGTGCTCCCCAATTAAAACAAGCTTGGAAGCAGGAGTGGCATCCACTTCCGAAATCGCTTGCCTCCCAGAAACCCTATGAACCTGGAGAAACGACGAAAGTTATATAAGTGTTCAGGTCTTTTGCTCATAGAGTCTCTATAAGTCGTCTACGACAGCACTTAACAACAATAACAACAGACTCATCAATTAAAGAAGATTTTTTTCATTAACACTAGCTGAAATAGACTTTAAAGGGGAAAAAGTAAACCCCAACATCAAAACCCTCATTTAACAGAAAAAGGAAGGTTGTCACACAATGAGAAAGTTTTAGTTTATCAGGTAGAGATCCCAATGATACATATACCACTATCAAAATACTATAAGAATTCATATAGGTTCATAAAGCAAGAAATTATTCCAAGAATAAGGATAAATTGATATATGTACCACCAGAGTGAGAGAAGTCAACACACAACTATGGAAAACTGAAAATCAAACTTTAATCATGATACAAAAAATTTGAGATTTCAATTAACAAGCTTGGTTTACTAATAACATCTCAATTTCTTAGAGCAGCTATAACAAAAATACTACAAAAAGACAACTTTAAGGGCATGATGGGGCAAAAATTTATCTTCTCACCATTTGTTTGCTGTTATTGTTTGGTGTTGTCAAGTTAACAGCGTATATTAACTTTACAAACAACAGATCTGAACTTCGTCCTTTCCTGTACAGTTCTCACACTTTCTGCTATGCTCCCGCCCATTGTGACAGTTAAAAGGTCAATTCATCCTGTTGAGGGATTTTTCTCTTTCTCTGACATTCCACCTTTCCCAGCATAATGTCTTCTTCCAAGACATGGTTCCTCCTGGCAACATGACTAAAGTTTGTTGTTGTTGTTGTTATGTGCCCTCAGGTCAGAGCTGACTGGGTGTAGACAACTCATTTTTCTCCAGCAGATAATTGGTGGATTCAAACTGCCTGCATTTGGGTTGGCAGCACAATTCCTTACCACTCGGCCACCAGAGCTCCCAAAGTTCAGCAGCTAGAAATCTAAACTGAGAGCTCTAACTCTATTGGAAGACTTTTTCTACTCAGTGATAAAATATTTTCTCAGCTCCTCTGTAATTTTCCTCAGTAGAATCTCTTCCCTTCATTTAATTGTGCTTGCTTCTGTTCCTAATCTTCTCTTTCATATCTCATCAGTGACTTGCTTAAAAAAACACTCTACATTAATACTATTACATTAACACAACCTACCAAACCCTATTCTCAAATAGGATTATAACCACAGATGCAGGAGTTACGATTCACAACAATTTTGAGGGACACCATTCAATCCATAGCAGATAGCAGATAGCAGAAGAAAGGCCTGGCATTTACTTCCAAAAATATGAGTCTGTGAACATTCCATGGATCACAAAAGACTGGTCATCTTGAGCATGAGGTCATCTATGCATCAGGAACTGACTAGAGGCCGGCTAACAACAAGAAGAGAATTAGAAATCACCCATTTTTCCTAATCACTCATGATATAACAGAACGTAAGGCAAGTTTAAATATCTTTCATAGAACTGGTATTCTATAGTTCATACTCTATGGTAAAGAGGATTAGCATCCCATTGGCCCTGCTCTGATCATTTGAATTGGAGCATTCTCAAACAAAAACAAAGACCTCATAATACTGTTACCAGTTGTCAGGGCTACTGGTTGCTGGACCTGCAAAAAGAAAACACTTTCAAAAACAGTATTTCTACATATATTTTTAGATAATTTGCATGAGACAATTATCAGTATAATTATATGTCCTTAATGGTTTTTAATCATCACCTGCCCTCTCTATGGCTTCATATTACCCTTTGACCTTGCAACCCAAGTTTTTGTAATAATTATCTAAAGGGTTTTTCACTTACCCTTTGTGATACTTTGTGATAACCTATAAATCGAAGATCAGTCTGAAGGCCATTCGATTCATAAACTTTGCCCTAGTTAGAATTAGTTGTAGATTGTGGGGAATATTTTAAAATGAGTCAGATTTCTTGCCATCTCATTAACTTTCAACATAAGAAAGTTACTTATAATTTGTAAAGTTTACTTATATCAATAAAAGGCATTTTCATTTATATAAAGTGAATGGTATCCTGCAGAATTGGGAAAGCAATAAAAATATTTAGCTCAAAAAGAAAATGCTAAAATAAGTATTTAAATGTATTTGAGTAGTCAGAAATACCTCCAATATACCTTTATGCACATATACCCCAAGTGTACTGATTTTCTGATGTAAATTTTCAATTGTCCACATGCCTATTTTATAATCAGAGGATCCTAAAATTCTAAGGAACACATTCCTGAAGGAAAGAGTAAGAAAGAAAACAAGGCTGTTGTTGTTGTTGTTATGTGCTATCGAGTTGCCTGTGACTCATAGCGACCCAATGAACAAGAGCTCTGAAGCCTGCCCTGTCCTGAGCCAATCTCAATGATTCTGACACACCTGCCCGCATTGCCCTAGTTACTGTATTAATCCATCTCATCCGGGGTCTTCCTCTCCTGCTCTGTCCCTCCAGCCTTCTGAGCCTGATATCCTTCTCCAAGGATCGGGCCCTCCTGGCCACATGTCCAAAACTTCTTGGGTAAGATAAGTGAATGAATAAGTTTTGCATGCCCAAACTAGTTGCTGTTATGTTCAAATTTGATACTTGTTGAGTTTCTGTGTGTCAGAATAGAATTGTGTACCACAGGGTTTTCAATAGTTGGATTGTTGGGTTTGTTCCGAACACATAAATTAAATTACTATTTCCTAATCTCAATGGAGAGATAATTGTCTCAGGTTTTGGCATCAATGCTAAGAGAACTAGGATAATCTATACCTTTATTTACAGATGGAATTGATGAGGTTTACATAGGTAAAGGAAATTACTCCATGTCCCCTAGACACTTGAGTTCAGCCACTGCCAAATTAAAAATCGTAAGAGTCTTTGAAGTACAGCACTAGGGATAATACCTTTGGGATTTAACAAAAATGGACATAACAGAACAATGAATTCAGTGGATGAGAAGGGACGTGGAGAACAGATGACAGCGTGGCAGGAAAGAATCTGAAAGGGGATTACACAGATGTTCTCACAGTCAGTCTTCTATGTTCTTATTTCATTATGTATGCTCACAACAACAGTCTTTTATGTTCTTATTTCATTAAACATGCTATTGTTTTTGTTGATTGCCGTAGAGTTGAGCACAACTCATAACAATCCTATGGACAAAAGACCTGAAGTCTTTCTATAGCTATTGTGGTTTC
Organism: Elephantulus edwardii; assembly: GCF_000299155.1. Taxonomy (NCBI): domain Eukaryota; kingdom Metazoa; phylum Chordata; class Mammalia; order Macroscelidea; family Macroscelididae; genus Elephantulus; species Elephantulus edwardii. The sequence goes on along the minus strand of NW_006399758.1, from coordinate 34,186,777 downwards.
TCCAAGTTCATAGCATTTCCGGAGGCATGTTGTTTAAGAAAGTTCCACCAAACACTGTCCACCATGGGTACTATTATGGCATTAAGCACAGGTATGCAAAGAAAGGAGGCCAGAAGCCAACCTGTCATTGTGTGTTGGGCTGTTAACCAAAATGTTTAACACCACACAAGAGAGACAGGCAGTCCCTTCCCATAAAAAAAAAAAAAAAAGAAATTTAAAAAACCACAAAACCCAAACCCTAATGGAGGGCCACAATGGACTGGAATCAACTCCACAGCAGTGCACTTGGCTGGAGGATTTGGTTTGACTCTTTTTATTGGGCATGCCACGGAATCTCCAGGTGGTTCAAGTGCTCAGCTGCTGACAAGGAGTTGGAAGTTTGAGGCCTCCAAAGGTGTTCTAGTGGTGTAGTCTATAATGTGCAGTACTGTTAACCAAAAGGCTGCACTTTCCAGGATTACAAATCTACTCATGGCTCTGCAGAAGAAAGATGAGCTATCTCACGTTACCTCATCCACTAATATTTACAGCCTTCAAAATCCAGTGCAGACTCACTGAGTCAAAATCAAATCATTGGCAATGAGTTTTGGGGACACTTAAGAACGAGCCCTGGTAGCATAGTACATTACATGCTGAACTGCTAATCAAAATGTCCAGTGGTTAAAATCTAATAGCTCGTGTATGCAAACTTTGCAAAGAGACCAGTATAAAATCAAAATAAAAAGGAAAGTGAACTGGGGAAGGGGAAGGGAAGCAGAGAGGAAAATGTGTAGCAATGAACAAATGAAAATCCAACTTTTCTGTAAACTTCTGTTAAAATGAGATTAAAATTTTTAAAGTTATTATTAAAAATTATTTTTAAAAATCTGATAGCCATTCAGTGGTAAAAAGATGAAAAGTTTTCTCCTACAGTAATATACAACCCAGGAAATTAGATTGGATACCAAGAGTTGGAATCTACTGAATGGCAATAGATTTTTGTGGTTTGGTTTGGTTTGGTTTGGGTTGGGTTGGGTTGGGTTGGGTTGGGTTGGGTTGAGTTGGGTTTGTTTTAGAGGCACCTCATCAGAAAGTTCTAGCAATCCACTTCTGAAAAATTCAACCACTGAAAACCTATGGAACACAACTCTGTTATGACTTGCATAATGTCAGCATGAGTCAAAGTTAACTTGGCCACACAACTAGTTTGGGCATGCAAAAACATTCTACTCATTCATTTATCTTACCCAAGAAGTATTATTATATTCATACTATATGGTAGACATATAAATATATATATATAAAATAGGGCTTAAATTCTATTGGTGCAATTCACTTACAAACCCAGAGCTTCTATTAGAAGTCTGCAGGAACTTCAGACTAAGAAGGACTAAGGTAGTTTTAAAAAAATCTATTAAGACACTGAATTGAATCCAACTGAGACCCTAGTTTCAGGGTTCAAGGTTATGTTGATGACAGTCCATGGCTCCATGACAACTGGGACTGGACCCTGACAACTAGGGCCAAAGGTCAGTCTCCTGACTTCAGATCAAAGTATTAATGTGAAAGAAGAATTTTAATAAGATACTTCTATTTTTTTCAACTTTTATTTTTCCAATTCTGCCTTTGAAATATAAACAACTCCTCCCTCTCCCTCAAAAAAAAAAATCTGCACATAAATAGTAGTTTGATGTTTAAAGTGGCACAATCCATCCCATACCCATTATAATGACTAAAATTAAAACTATTGACAATGTCAAGTGTTGGGGAAAGAATATGGAGTAGCTGGATCTCTCATATATTGTTGAAAGGGATGGAAAAGGTGCAACTCCTTCAGAGAAAAGTTGTCTCTAACACTCTACTATGAAATTAAATGTACCTGCCTTAAAATTGAGAAATCCCAAGCCTAGGTATTGACCCAAAAGACTTCACAATAATGTTCATAGAAGTTCTACTTATAGAAACTTGGAGAGTCATCAGTTGAAGACTAAATAGGCTATGATATGTTCACACAACTGATAGTACTCAGTCAGAAACACAATAAAATTAACAAAAAATGCATATAATAACAGATACATCTCAAATTATTATGAAGCATTAACAAAGTATTAGACAAAAGTGTACATAATGTGCAATTGTACTTGCATGAAAATGCTAAATGGACAAAATTAAAATGTAGTGGAAAAAATTAATAGTGATTGCCTCTAGGGAAGTAGGAAAAAGGACTGACTAAAAAGAATATTGGAATGTTGAAAGAACATTACCAACAGAAATTTCCTGTATCTTGATACACATTTGGGTTACCCAGATATATGAAGTTGTCAAAATTTATAAATAGAATATTATATTAATACTTTTCATTGTTGTTATGAGCTGTCAAGTTGCCTGTGACATAGCAATCCTGTCTACAACAGCTCTGAAGCCTGCCCTGTCCTGAGCCAGTCTCACTGTCTCCAACACCTTCCCCCATTATTCCAGTGACTATCAATATATCTCATCTGGGGTCTCCCTCTTCGGTACCTGTCCCTCCACCTCTCCGAACATGATGTCCTTCTCCAAGAGTCGGTCCCTCCTGGCCATGTGCCCAAAGTGTGTGAGACGGAGCTTCAAAATCCTAACCTCCAAGGAGAAACCAGGTTTCACCCTCTCCAAGACAGACCTATTTGCTTTCTTCATGGTCCATGGTATGTTCAAGACTGTTCTCCACTAACACAACTCAAAGGCATCCATTTTTCTGTCATCGTTAGTCATTGCCCAGCTCTACTTTTCATTATATTCTCAAAATAAAAAAGAGTGCTGAACAAATGTTGAACGCTAGTTAAGAATATGTATTCTAAAATATTTTATGTAAGGCTTAATGGACTCATACCTGACCCTCCAGCAGGTTTCAGAAGTGAGAAATTACACAGGAGGAAATTGCCCATCTTTCTCCTTTAAAACGCTGGTGAATTCAAACTGCTTGCTTTTGAGTTGGCAGTGCAATTGTTTACTAACTAAGCCACCAGAATTAGGAAGAAATATCTAAAAAATGCTTTGGAATATACTCCCAAAATAAGATGAATTAATGGAGAGATACCTAGAGGATCTTGTGCCAAACTAGGGGTAATCAAAGTAAAAGGCGGAATCTAGATGCTGAGCATATGAATGAAAGTTCACTGCAATTCCTTCGTGTGTGTGTGTGTGTGTGTGTGTGAAATTTCTCATAATTAAATGTTGGGGAAAGTTTCATGCCACTTTTTTTATTTCAACCTTAATGTCTAGCTTCATACTAATGTGTGTTTTTTTTTGGTTTGTGTCAAATTCTTCTTTGTTTTAACTTGACGCATTTTAAATTACTTTTCCCCATATACTTTCAGAGAGAAAGAACACGTTAGGTAGTTCAGGCATTAAATCAGCCAAACAGAGAGAGTCTCCTTGAAAAGATCTATCCGCCTGCAGTGTGGATATTAGAGGTGGACACACTTGACTAATTAAGCTAATCCTGGGAAATCAATAAGATGCCATCTAATTAAATTACAAATCTTACCTTTGCGTGTGCATGTCTATGTGTAAGACGTGACTGAGAAGAGAATCCCAAAATAAATCTCAAAGCATCAGGGCAGAAAACGTCCAATTAACATAACTCACTATTTAAGGTCTTTAAAAAAATAAATCCAGACGACCTTTCTAGACTAATCCTTCAGATTTGGAAAATCATGGCAGAATTTTTCATTCCCTTTGTTGGTTTTTAAAATCTCTACAAGTAAGAAAAGGAGAAGGAATAATCCCTATGGCTTTTTCTGTTGACATTCAATGACAAGACTACAGGGTTCTGCCAGGGATACTAATGCAAGCACCTAAATAGTCAGCTGTGTGGAGAGAGAATCTAACCCCATTCCACTCTCAGACAGAATTAGACTCAGTACATTTCCTTAATTTCAAGTGACTCATGGTCTCAGAACTTATGATCAAAAGAAAACAGATAAGGTGAAAGTATATAAAATTATATATTGGGATTTGAAAAGTTAAAAGTGCAATCTATAAGATGAATTCAGTACTTCATGCTATTCTCAAGTTTACTTGAACATTAAGCTCACTATAATATCAGTAAGTGCAAGAAAGTCTGTTTTTTAAAAAACTACAAAAAGATAATGTTTTTATTCTCTTGGCACCATGTTTTCCAAGCCTATAATTATTTTGTTGTTATTACTGTAAGCACAGTGGGAGAAAAACGGTAGAGAACACACACAAAAAAACCCCTATGTATGTCCTTCAAAAGACACGAAATTTCAAAATAAGTGATTTCCTGTTAAATCTGTTTGTTTCCTCCTCTGGAAACCCCAACGGCTTATTTGTTACATCTGAAAATATATTTTTACAAAAAGAGAAAAAGACTAACTTGTTCAGCAATTGATGCACAATTACTTAAAATATTGCTGCTATATATGTTGCACTCAGATAAGAAACAGCATACTGACTGCAGCAGGATTTTGTAAAAGATGCTACATACTTTTACTCATTTTGGACAGTGAAATAACGAATGGGGACTCACTATATTTAAAAGCCTCTTTGAAAGGACCCACCCCAAAGAAGTTAAAACAATGTCGAAAGGGATTCACAAACTAGAAGGACTCTGACTTCCTTATTTTAAAACACACCTGTGGTAATCAAAATAGCCTAGTACTGAATAAACACTGAAAGATATACAGACCGATGGAACAGAACCATGAGTCCAGAAGTACACCTCCTCATCTATTGTCAACTAATATTTCATAAGAAATGTTAAGTCCCTTGGATGGGGAAAGACTCTCCCGAAAACACACAAATCTCAAAAGACAAAATAAATGCATGAGACCTCATAAAAATTTCACTTCTATTTATCAAAAGATTTCACTCAGAAAAAGTGAAAAGAAAAGCTACCAACTGGGAGGCTATCATAATTCATTGCCATCAAGCATTACAATCCATAGTAACACTCCATCTAGTTTCTGAGGCTGAAACCTTAAGAGAAGTAGTCTTCCCATCTTTCTCAAGCAGAGCAGCTGGTGCATTCTACGCGCTCATTTCATTTAGCAGTCCAAGATTTAATGCAGTATGCCAGGAAACCATATACCCAAGAATTTAAGAGCCCAAATACATATAAACTGAAACCTTAGCAACAAAAGCCAATTAACTCAGTCATAAAGTGGACAAAAGACTTGAAAACCCATTTCACCCATGATAACAAAGACTAAAATTATGCCAATTCATATCACATTCTCTTCTGTTGCCCTGGATCCTTGAGCCCCTTCATGTCTGGACTATAACTATCTCAGCCTCTCAACTTGCAATTGCTCAAATCCAAGTTCAAAGTCTATTGAATATATTTCTAAGTATGTTTGGTTTTCTTCAATGTTAATATCTACATAAATTACCTGCTACACCTGAAAGTAATTTCCCTATTAAGATGGAGTTCAATACTTTTCTGTCTCTGCCGTGTATTCATGTTCAGTAATGTAATAGGATGTGGTGAGAAAAGACAAAGAGCAATATTTACCTGCTTTGTTTTCCATTACAGGAATAATTGGATGTGAGCTGTTAAAGGGTCGCCTGTATGCACAAATATCTTTGATCTCTGTAATATACCCCACGGATCACTAGCATAATAGCCTTAATATGATCTCAAATTCTTTCGGCTCCCATTAAACTGTAGATTTACATTTCCTTTCTCTTCAATCTGGGCTTGCCTTCATGACTAATGGAAAACTGACAAATAGGATATGGTAACAGGTTAAAATATTATTAAATTCCAAGGTTATAGGAAGTCTTGAAGCCAAGTCCAAGCAGCTCTGGGGGAAATCGGGTGCCATGGTAAAAAGTCCATCTACCCTGACACTACCATGATAGGAGAAAGCCCAAGTTAATCACGTGGAGATTGCATTAAAAGAAAAGGATACCAATCCAGCCCCTACATCAAGCTTATCAGCTCAGACTTGGACATGTGAGGAAGACACTTTTTTGGGGAAATAATGTGAAGAAGAAAAGAGAAATTCAACTATCATGCATAGAATTGTGTCCTGCTACAGTACGTATTAAGGAGTTCTGGTGACTTAATGATAAAGAGTTGCTCTGCCAACTAACTCAAAGGCATGCAGTTCTAACACATCAACAGTTGTATGGGAGAAATATGGGCAATCTCCTCCTTTGACAGAGAGTCAGCTAAGAGTTGATTCCAATTCCATAGTACATATCAACAACAAAGTATGTAGATGAAATGATACATGTGAAAGCTATGTAACAATCCCTCATGATCTATTAAACCGAATTAGAAGGATAAGGGTGGAAGATCAAAGGCGTTCAATATTATTGCATCTAATATCAATAAGACAAAAATTTTCACTACTGGACCCACACGCACCATCATAATAGATGGAAAAAAGATTGCACTTGTCATGACTTCATCTTACTTGGGTCCACAATCAACACCCTTGATACCAGCAGTCAGAAGATCAAGAAATGTATTGCACTGGACATGTCTGCTGTCAGGAATTAGGAACAATGATGTCACTTTGAAAATGTGCCTAATTGAGGCCATGCTCTTTTCAATTGCTTGATATGTATCTCAAAATTGGACAATGATTAAGTATCTATACATGTGAGCTGTGGTGCTGTGGTGTTGGACCCGAGTACCAAATATCCCGTGGACTGACAAAAGAACAAACAGATATGTCTTGGAGAAAGTGCAGCCAGAGTGCTCCTAGGAGGCAAAGATGACAACGCTTCATCTCTCATACAGTGGGCATGTTACTAGGAGAACCTATTCCTTGGAGGGCGACATTGTGCTTGGAAAGGTGGAGGGTTAGCAAAAGAGAGAAACACCTTCAACAAGACCAATAGAGACACAGTGACTGCAGCAATGGACTCAAGTGTATCAGCCTTGAGGATGGCATGGGATAGCATAAAGTTGAGGTCTATTGTTCACTATAAGTTGTACTCAACAGCACCTAACAACAACAACAAACTAAAAGAGAATAAATCTCTGGTTGTTAAAGCCAACTACTTGTGGTATGTCAATTATAACAGACCTAGATAACTACAATGGGTGCCCTGGTGGGCTAGAGGGTAAGAAGTTGCACTGTCAACTCAAAGGCAATACAGTTTCAATCCACCAGCCACTTTGCAGGAGAAAGATGGAAGGTCTCCTTCTGGTGATTTACAGCCTCTGAAAACGCCCTGGAGGGTCAGAGATGAGTCAGTTCTGACTCAATAGCAATGAGAAACTGAGTAAGTGAGAGATAAGAATACCAGTCAATGGCTAGAATCAATGCTCTGGATGCTTGGCCCCATTCGATCCTGCTAGTTATCTGACCATTCAGTGACTCCAGGTGAGGATCCTATCATTGTGAGACACCACTGAGCCATCTCTGCTGGGGTATGTACGTATTCCTGACTCGGGAAATTATAAGCCTTAGAAAATGGTTGTTTCTACCCAAAAGGTATGGGATGATTTATTTATAGCAAGTGATAAATAGAAAAGCTAGTTAACAAACCCCCTTACTTTAGAATTTAATTATTTCACAATAATTGTGAAGAATATTTTTATCAGCAAACATGATATTTGTCAATACTGTCTGTAAGTGTTAAGAAAACATTTGTTGTGATTTAGTAGTAATTTGTGCTCCAAAGCAAAATGGTATTTCAGTGTTGTAATAAAAAGAAAATGCCTATCTTCTCTTTTCACAGATATCTGAGATGCTTTTATTGGGCAGTTCGATCTTTAATTACCATTGGAGGTCTTCCAGAACCACAAACCACATTTGAAATTGTTTTTCAACTCTTGAATTTCTTTTTGGGAGTTTTTGTGTTCTCCAGCTTGATTGGTCAGGTAAATTGAAATATGAATCATTAGATATTCAATACTATGATTTTTAGAACGCTAACTAGTCTTTATAAATCTTATGAAGGGAAAATAAAAATATTTATGATTCTTACTAACTTGAATCTATTTTAATGAATTGAGAAATATGATTGAGTCAACATTACCTTTCAATTTTTAAAATATTAAGTCTATCAGAAGATGCAGAAAAACATTTAACACCTAAAGGAATATTATATATTCCCTCTCAATCCATCTAAAAGGGTGGTATACACTCCCTCTCACTCTATTTCATATTTTTTTAATTCCAGAAATGTGGCACCTCTAGCTAGAATTTAGTAATGGAATGGTGAGAAAGATTGTGAAGGAAACACTATTTAAAACATTTTTATTTGGGAGATGAATATTACATAGCTAAAACTTGTCTAAAACTAGAAAGCTGGTCTGGAAAGAATTTCAATTCCATTTAATTAACTGTATTGTTGGATTAGTGGTTTAGAAAGAATTTTAATTCATATCAATTAAATGTGCATAACAGACATCATTTTTTTTCCCTTAAAATCATTGGGAAGTAGCCACATCACATTTAATATTTCATTCACTGAGAGTATTCTGGTTTAAAAAAAAAATTAAGAGGCATATGTCAATCCACATTTCACACTATACACAAAAATGACCTCAAGGTGGATAAGAGACTTGGGAGTAAAGCCCAAAGCCATAAGGTTCTTAAGAGACAAACTGGGATCAAGCTTAGGAACTCTTATCTATGGTATAAAGAGACTGCCAAATACAGCCAGAAATGCACAATCTGAAGAGGATAAAATTGATGAATGGGACCTTCTAAAGAATAAATTCATGTGTGCATCAAAAACTTTTTCCAACATTATGAAAAGAAAACCTACTGACTGGGAACAAACATTTGGCAATACTATTTCAGACAAGAGTCTCATAATGAAAGTTTATAGACTACTCCTGGGCCTCCAGAAGGAAACAGTCTGGTAACCCAATTACAAAATGGACAAAAGGCATGGAAAGAATCTTTACAGAGGAAGATATTCAAAAGGCCAACAGACATATGAAGAAATGCTCCAAATCACTGGCAATAAGAGAGATGCAAATCAAAACCACAATGAGATACCATCTCACTCCAGTAGCAGTGACAAAGTTTAACAGAAAAACAGGTAATAAATGTTGAAGAGGATGTGGTGCGTGAGATAGGAACACTTTTACACTGTTGGTGGGATTGTAAAATGGTACAACTACTCTGGAAGGCAGTTTGGCATTTTTTCAAAAAGCTGAACATGGAAATTCCATATGACCCAGCTATTCGATTGCTTGGAATATACCCCTAGAAATTGAAAACTAAGGCTCAAAAAGAAAATTGTACACCAGTGTTCATAGCAGCATTATTCATCATCTCAAGAACATGGAAACAGCCAGATGTCCAGCCACAAATGAATGGATTGAGAAGTTGTGGTACATTCATACAATGAAATACTATGCAGCATGCAGGAGCAATCATTTTGTAAATTACCATCTAATTTGAGAGGAACTGGAGAGCATTATGCTGAGTGACCTAACTCTGTCCCACAAGGATAAATACTGTATAAAACCATTATGGTAGAATAAGTATGAGGAGCCAAGGTGGTGGGGGGAGGGTGGAAATAAAGGTGTGAGGATGGGGGGTAGGGTGTTAATCATAGGGTTGCACAATTTGATGGGTGGGGAGGTGAAGGAAATGGGAAGGATTTTTGGTGAAAAACAATGTATTCAAACTATGTAAATAAATCAGTTGTTGTTGTTTGTTGTTATGTGCCATCGAGTCATAGATGACTCATAGTGACCCTACGAATGAAAGACCTGAACACTTATATAACTTTCATCATTTCTCCAAGTTCTTAGGGTTTCCAGAGGCAAGCTATTCCGGAAGTAGATGCCATTCCTGCTTCCAAGCTTGTTTTAATTGGGGAGCTCCGTCAAACACTGTCCATCATGGGTAACCATTATCACATTTGACACATCAGTGTAACAGTGTTCAGCTTCACAGCAACCATGAGTGACCTCTGTACAGCAAATGGACAGACCAGTGCTATAACACTTAGAAGAATATTTGACGAAAACCAATTAAAACCAAGCCTGAGGGCCAAAGATTAAAATCACCCATCTTTAGCTTGGTTGTATCACTTTCAGGTCAACTGAGCTCTCTTGTTGTTGTTGTTATTGTTGTAGTTGTTGTTGTTGTTGTTAAGTGCCATCAAGTCATAGATGATTCATAGTGACCCTATGACCCTGGGAGCATTCTGTGGCTTCCTCCAGTTCCAACGAGATTTCAAAACCAACGCATGGTGGAGAGGGGTAGTGAAAAGAGGAAGACCTTCAACCAGGTGGCTTGACATGGTGACTGCAGCAATAGGCTTGAGTGTGTCAGAGATTGTTGAGGATGGCACGAGATAAGACAGTGTTGAGATTGATCGTTCAGAGAGTTGGCATCAGGATTGGTGGAAGATCTATTAACATTCTACGTTATGTAGATGACACAACCCTGCTTGCTGAAACTGAGGAGGACTTGAAATGCTTGCTGCAGAGGGTCAAGGACTGCAGCCTTCAGTATGGATTGAACCTCAATGTCAAGAAGACAAAGATTCTCACCACTGGACCAATTGGCAGCATCAGGATGGATGGTGAAGAGATTGAGATTGTTGTTACTTTAGTCTGCTTGGCTCCACGGTCAACACTCTTGGCACCAGTAGCCAGGAAATAAAGAAATGTATTGCGATGGGAAAGTCTACTGTAGGGACCTCTCCAGGGTACTGAAGAGCAATGGTGTCTCTCTGGAGACTAAGGTGCATCTGATACAGGCCATGGCCTTTGCAATCACATGTTATGTGTCAGAGAGTTGGACAATGACTAGGGAGGACAGAAGGAGAATTGATGCCTTTGAGCTTTGGTGTTGGAAAAGGGTATTAACGGTACCATGAACTGCCAAGAAAACAAACAGATTCATTCTTGAGAGGGTTAAACTGAGCTGCTCCTTGGAGGCAAGGATTCTGAGGCTTCATCTGACATACTTTGGTCATGTTGTAAGGAGAGACCGGTCCTTGGAGAAGGACATCATGCTTGGTAGGTGGAGGGACAGCACAGGAGGGGTAGGCCCTCTAAGAGATGGATTGATTCAGTGACTGGGGTAATCGGGATGAGTGTCTCAGAGACAATGAGATTGCACAGGACAGAATAGAGTCTGGGCTGTTGTACATAGGGTCGCTATGAGGTGCAAGCGACTCGACAGCACATAACAACAACAACCACCTATATAGCACTTAACAATAACCTCGATCTCCAGTAGAGCTAATTCAGGGCAAGGGAACCCCATCCATCATTCAGCTGATCCTTGTGAGAAAATGGGTGGGAAGGAGAAGTCACACTTTTCCCTTTCACTGACATAATCAGCTGATGGTGCCTTCTTGCTACAATTCTGGGTCTATACAGGATTACCAAGTTCTTGCTATGGGGTGAATCAAAGTGGGTGCCCAGTGCTGGGCTTCTTCACTGTTAACTTCATCATCTGTCTCTTTCATTTGCATCTTTGCTCAATATATATATAAAATATATATTTTTTAATGGCATCTGTCATTTATACAGTCAGTAAATGATAGATCCTTGTCTTGGATCTGTCATTTACTAACTATATAAGACTTTAGAAGAGGCCATAGTACTAGAGACAGTATCATTAATATCAGATGGATCTTGGCCAAAGCGAAGAGTGCCAGAGGAATGTCTATCCGTGTTCATGGACTATGCAAAGGCATTTGATTGTGCGGATCACAATAAATTGTGGCTAACCTCGAGAAGAACAGAAATCCCAGAACACTTGATTGTACTCATGTGAAACCTATATTTCAACCAGAAAACAGTCTCAGAACAGTGCAATGAAACAGTGCATGGTTCAAAGTCAGGAAAAGAGTGTGTCAGGGATGCATCCTGTCTCCATACCTTATTAATCTGTATGCAGAACAGATCATTCGGGAGGCTGGACTTTATGAAGATAAATGTGGCATCAGGATTGGAGGAAGACTTATCAACAATTTGCATTATGTAGATGATACAACTTTAGTTGCTAAAACAGAGGAGGACTCAAAGTTCTTTGCTTCAGAAGGTCAAGGATTATAGTCTTCAATATGGATTGAAACTTCACATCAAGAAAACAAAGATTCCTACCATTGGGCCAACTGGTAAATTGTGCCACAATAAATGAAAAAAAAAGTTGAGATTGTCAAGAATTTCACCTTGTTTGTCTCTACAATCAGCACTCTTGGCACCAGCAGTCAGGAAATCAAAAGACTAATTGCATGGAGGAAGTTTGGTATCAGGGACCTTTCCAAAGTGCTAAAGAGTAATGATGCCAGTCTAGGGACTAAGATGTGCCTGATCCAGGCCATGATTTTCACAATTACTTGCTATGCCTCAGAGAGCTAGAAATGACTAAGGATGACAGAAGAATATCGATGCCTTTGAGTTGTGGTGCTGGAGAAGAGTATTGAACATACCATGGACCGCCAAGAGAACAAGTTAGTCTGTCTTAGGGTAAAACCAAGTTTCTCCTTGGAGACAAGGATTTTGAAGCTCCATCTCACATAATCTGGGCATGTAGTCAGAAGGACATAATGCTTGGAAGGGTGGAGGGACAGCACAGGAGAGGAAGACCCCAGATGAGATGGATTGACACAGTAACTGGATATTTAGGGTAGGTGTGTCTGAGTCAATGAGACTGGCTCAGGGTAGGGCAGGGATCAGAGCTATTGTACATAGGGTCGTAATGAGTCACAGGTGACTCGATAGCACATGACAACAAAAAGAATTAAGAGATCCCTAAATAATAGTACTAAAAATAATCGTAACATCTCACATTTATTGAACCCTTACTCTGTTAAACCTTTACCTTACCCAGGGTAAATTTTATAGATAAGACGGAGAGGGAAATAATAAACATTTATATCAGTTCCACTCTATTATTGTCACTCAAAGCAATCTTTGGACTCAGCAGCATCAGCATCACTTTGAGAATGTAGTATTCAGCCTTAACCCGTTCTTCCTAAGCTAGACCTCACATGTTAGCAAGATGTGTTATATTGCTCAAATCTGCTGTTGAGGACCTCTTTAAAGTGCCAAAGCACTGGTACAACCACTCTGGAAGGCAATTTGGTATTTTCTCTAAAAACTGGACATAGAAATTTCATATGACTCAGATATTCCACGGCTAGGAACATACCCCAAAGAAAATAGAACTGAGATGTGAATGGAGATATGTACATCTATTTCAATGTTATTCAAAATAGCAAGAAATAGAAACAGCCAAAATGCTAAAAAAAAAGTGCCAAAACATAAAGATATCACTTTTATGACTAAGGTGCACCTGATCCAAGCTTGGGTAGTTTCTTTTTTTTTTTTTTATTTTTTTTGGGGGGTAGTTTCAATTGCTTCATATGCATGTCAAAGTTGGACAATGAATAAGGAAAACATAAACAGAATTTACATCTTTCAAATGTGGTGTTGGTGAAGACTCACAAATATAAAAGAGGGACTGCCAAAAGAACAAAAAAATATAGTCTTTCTTGGAGAAAGTGAAATTATGGTGCTCCTTATAGACAAGGATTGAGAAATTTCGTTTCACCTACTTCAGGCATGTTGTCAGAAGAAGTGAATCTTTGAAAAAGACATGCTAGCAAGAATAGAAGGTCAGTAAAAAAGAGGAAGATTCTCAACAAGATAGTTTGAAAACTTGGTACTGAGCACAGAAAAAAAAGGAAGAGGCTGGAGATAAAGGCTTATGCCTTTCAGTCATAGTGAATGAAACATATTGAGGGAAAAAATATGGAAAGAAAAGTGCATTGTTAGCCTAAAGTTGGATTTTACTTTTTTTATCCTTTACCTTAGCCCCTTCTGGTCTCCAGCTACCTTAGCTGCGGGCTCATTATCTTGCAAAACATCAACAGCTGTGGGAATAGGATAAGAGAGAGAGAGAGAGAGAGACAGCTTCCCTCAGTAAGGGGTAAGACCCTGTTGAAAGTGAGACTTTGGTTATGGTGGTGGAGAGAGTATGCCATTGCTGTGTAGAAACACAGCAATGTATCAATTTATTTCCCTAAAACACCCCATTCTCAGAACCACAACTCTGAGTAAAGTCTGTGAGTCAATAATGAATAAAAGAATTTCTTGCTGCTGGTGAAGCTCCAGAGGCACCATTGGGCTAGGTTATGGGCTCTTTATCTGCTTTCTGGTCTGTGGAATTGAGGCGCTGTGCTAATCTCACTCCCTCTGCCCCTTTTTGGAAAGACACTTATGCCCCTGTGGCTTCATGCTCCATTTTCTGTCTCTAGACAAAAAGTAAAAAGGCCTGCAACAAAAGTTTCCTTTATTCAAAATTGCTAAGTACAACAACATTCTGGACCTGTAATCATATTAAACTATAATCTCTTCTCTAACAGAGACTCATTTCTTCTCCTCATATCCTCCCAATGCTTATTATTTTCCTTGTTTTCTAACTTAACATTCTATTGAAGCTCTTAACCTGACTCCTAATATTCTAAGTCTCACAACTTTAAGATCCTTACTACTGTAGGAAATTTGGAAAAGAAAGATCTATGCATGGAGTTTGTTGAAGAATATTTGGAAAAGTCACTCAGGCATAGAGACTTAAAGATATATCTCATTTGGCTATTTAAATAACTCCTTCTTAGCAGATACTTTCAATGATTAGAAGATTCCTTTACTTCTGAAACTAGAAACTGAGGGAAGCATCACAAAGAAAGAGCGATTTGATCTGGAATCCCAAGAATGAGTAGTTCCCATAAGCAAAAAGATCTTAGAGATGAGAATGAATGAGCACAGTCCTGAGAATGTGAAAGTGAAGCCCTTGTTTCCCTCCCTATTATAAACTCACAGTCAAGGCAAATTTATAACCACTTGCTTCCCTCTCTGTGAGAGGAAGAGTTGAGCTATATATCTTTTTTGTGCTGAGACCTTAAAGATCAGCTTTTAACCTAGAGTGGGTTTTTATGGCTGAGTTATAAACATCCAAGAACTAAAACTTGACAGTTCCTTAAGTATTGTCACAGCAGTAGATGATGCTTCAGTAATTTCAGCGCATTTCAACTTCTGCTGAATACTATGCCTTAGCACGATGAGATTTGATTTGATCTGTCTAAACAACACAAAGGGAAGTACAGAGGTTGCAATTTCATGATGAATTGAGTCTATATAGTCAGCCACACCGGATAATCTATGAAGGATGCTGTCTAAGTGAGAATTGCCAAAAGGGACTATCCAATTTCCCAAGCAATTGCTCAACTCTCACTGCTCCCTCCTTGCATAAGCACAAGCTGGATGATTTTTTTTTTTAATTATCAATGTAGATTTTGTGCAGTAATACACAAGCTGACAAAGATGATTCATGTACAGTGTGTGAATGAATCTTCACAATAACTTCACATCATAGAAAAAGGAAGTCTTATTCTCATTCTTTCTGAGACAAAGAGAGGGTATGATTTTCCTTATATTTTGAAAGCAAGGGTACAATTAGAACCCAGTATCAATGTATTTATGAGCAAATAGTCAGTGCATTAGGAGATAATTAATAGATGAGCACAGTTAAGTACAACCAAACTCTTAAAAACTATTTTATCATTTATTCCACTGCTGGATGTGGACCAACAGATCATATTTGTGGTTGCAGATGAGAGATGTAATTGGAGCCGCCACAGCCAATCAGAACCACTTCCGTGCCTGCATGGATGAGACCATTGCCTACATGAACACTTACTCCATTATCAAAAGTGTACAGACCCGGGTTCGGACTTGGTATGATTATACATGGGACTCTCAAAGGATGCTAGGTAGGCATTAAATGACTTAGTACCTTCAAACCACATAGCATAATCAAAATTGTAAATGATTGAATTAGAAATTGGTTGGATTTCAACAAATTACATGAAAAATAATTAGATGGTCTTTATTTCTTAATATCTTAATATAAAATATCTAGCTATCTAATGCTAGTTAAGCAAACCTCAGAGAGGTAAAGGCTATATTTTATTTAACACCTACTAGATGTCAGGTATTACATGTGCAATTTCACATAAAAGTCATGAAGAAAATTAAGGAAAAGGAAAATAATCAGATAAATTAAATGTTATCAGCCTCTTTGTAGAAAAAAAGGATATGGAGTTCCTTGATTGAAAAATAAGACCAAGGAGATGCAGTCTTAATATAGAACTGCAGTGCAGCTCAGGTCTCCAGTGTGTTCTCCAAAACCTTGCTCTTTCTGTAACACCACACCCATCTGGGAACATAGTACTCAGAAAGAACAGCAGTTTTCAAGCTGCTTTCATCATGCTGCAGAACGCCCAATGGCTTCTAAGACACCCTGGAGAATAAATGTTGTTATTGTTGTTGTGTGTTTTGGAGTCAGAACTGCCTTGGGGTTTGTAGCACAGCTTCTTATGATTAGGCCTCCAGAGTTCCCTGAAGAATTAAAGGGGTCTTTTCTTTTTGCTGTAGTGCATTACATACTGGGATGCTAACTGAAACAGTTGGGATTCAAATCCACCAGTTGCTCCAAAGGAGAAAGATACAGTCCTGTATTGTTAAGATTTGCAGCCTCAGAAACCCAATGGAGAGTCATCATGAGTCAGACTTACCTAAAAGCAATGACATTTGGGTTTTATATTTGTTGAGGGAGACCTAGTGGTATAGTGTAGTTAAAACACTCAGCTATTAATCTCAATGTCTGTGGTTCGAACCCAGCCTCTCCTCAGAAGAAAGTTGAGTCAGTCTACTTCGGTAAAGATTTCCAGCCTTGGAAACCATATGGGACAATTCTATATTGTCTTGTAGGATCACTATAACTCAAGATTGACTGGAAGGCTGTGGGTTTTAAGGGAGTATTATTTCTTTATCAATAAGCCCTGGTGGTAAAATGGTTAAGTGTTTGACTGCTTACCAAACAAATAATGAATGTTTCTAACCCACTAGATTCTCTGAGATCAGCTGTCAGTCTGCTTCTGCAAAGAGTGGTAGTTGTTAGGTGCCACTGATCAAGTCATCCTCATAGCAACCCTATGAACAGCAGATGGAAACCTTGCACAGTTCTGCTCCATCCTCATGAGCTCTGCCCTATTTCATTAAGCCCATTGTTGCAGTCACTGTATCAACCTATCCCATGAAGGATGTGTCCTCTCTTGCTGACCTTCTACTTTTCCAAGCATAATGTCCTTTTCCAAGAACTGTTCCTTCCTGACAACATGCCCAAAGTTAGTGTGATAAAGTCCACCTTCTTGACCTCCAAGGAGCACTCTGGTTGCAGCTCTGGGAAATTTATGGAGCAATTCTACTCTGTTCTATAGTAACTAGGTTTGAAGCTGAAGCATCATCCACTTCCTAAACATCTTTCCAGAAACTCTATGAACTTTGATAAATGTCGATAGTTGTAGAGGGGCTTCAGGCCTTTTGTTCATATGGTCACTTTGAGTTGTGCTCGACTCAAAGCCAATCAACAAGAACAACATAGTCACTAGGAGAGTCAACTCCACCACAATGGATTTGGTTCTGGTTATTGTTATCATTGTTTGTTGCTGATGGTGTTGTATGCTATTGAGTATATTGTGATTCGTAGTGATGCTGTAGGACAGAATAGAACTACTCCATAGAATTCTCTACACTGAAAACTTTGTGTAGTGTCTAGTGCATTCAAACTACTGACTTTGGGTTTGTACCTCAGCTTAAGCATTATTGTTATGTAACGTCAAATCAGGGTTGACTCATAACTGACCCTCCACTGAGTTTTCAGAGTAAATCACACAGGAAGAGATTGCCATCTTTCTCCCGTGGAGCAGAAGGTGTGTTTGGGTTGATAGTGCAACTCCTTATCGCTAGGCTGTCAGAATCCCCTTGTCTATTACTAAGATGGTATTAAAGTTAAAAATTATTAAAGGATTTAACTTAAGTTATAATTTGACAGTATAGGCAAGAAGCAAATTTAACCTTTAGTTTATTCCTTACCTTATAAAAATAGAAATCTGTGTCACTGAAAACCTAAAAGCTATTACCTCCAAAATGAAGGTTATACTTTTCAGATAGCAAAGG
The DNA here is from genome assembly GCF_000299155.1 of Elephantulus edwardii. Taxonomy (NCBI): domain Eukaryota; kingdom Metazoa; phylum Chordata; class Mammalia; order Macroscelidea; family Macroscelididae; genus Elephantulus; species Elephantulus edwardii. The sequence goes on along the minus strand of NW_006399758.1, from coordinate 34,168,827 downwards.
TCCCTAAGAGCAAAAATAAATTATCAGTTGTTTAGAGTAAGATATTTTCCTCATCTTTATTCCACTCTTGAGTTATCTCTGCCCCCAGGTTCTGATCTCTGCCTAAATTCAGAATGATGAAATCCTCATGCCTTTAGCTTGAATTCTTAAAGCTGTTCCAGAAGCTTTTCCAACAAGGAGTGGAAACACCGTAAGGAGCAATGGCAGCCTCCTTCCCCTGAACAGCAGTACACACTGCTCTAAACCCTTAGTTTAAGGTGATAACTAAAGACCCAGTAGGAAGAAACTGTGCTGCACTCCCTATGGCTTGCGGTTGGAATCCACCATCTGCTAGGCGGGAAAAGGATGGGCAGTCTCCTCCCATGTGATTAACTATTTCTGAAAACCTGTCAGAGGGTCGCCTATGGGTTGGGTCTGACTCAACAGTACACAACAACAACAGAGACTAAAAGCCTTTGGAAACAATGAACTGAGATGCTTTACAGACACCTTTTTTATCTTTAGAATCAGTATGGACATGAATAGAAGGGTATGATATCACAAATTTTTACAAATATAAAACAAGTATCAAAAATAAGCAATTCTCAGAAGCACGGGGCATGTTAAGTATTCAGAACACGCAGTTCTGCTTATGAAATGTGATTAACCTGCCAGACTATCATTTTATTTGAATTCACATACAGGAAAATCTTTAAAGTTTTCCTATTGATCATTGCACTTATAATAAGCGAGTAAATAGCAATAATTAGAATTTACTCACTTAGCACATTTTTCTTTGCATTCCATTTCCAGCCGAGTTACCTACTTACTAAGCACAATTATATACACCAAAGCATACTCTCTATGATTTAGTTCCTTTTCTCTATCTTCTGTCCCTTAAAGTTTCTAGGAGGATCTACTATGATAGTAAATATTGCAGAGCTTTACAAGGTTTCAAATGCCACACAGCGCCCAGTGTTATTATTTGTCAACCATCAACTTTTTATGTCTAGAACACAAGAATAAGATGTATACTGCATTGAAGAAGATGAGAGAAAGAACTGTTTAAAGGGGATATATGATTAGATATTAATGTTATGACAAGAGTTTAGAATGAAGGTAGCATCGTGGAGTGGACTGGGGGTGAGAAATTGAATAACAATGAAAAAATTTTTTCTATTACTTTTCAAAAAGAAAAGTGAATGGTGGGAGAGAGCAGGGAGAAAAGTGCAACAATGAATGAATGGAAATCCAGTCTCTGTAAACCTTCATTAAAATCAATTCAAAATTTAAAAAAAAGAAACCTCAACCCTCTTCCTTCCTTCTGCCTCAGCATACTTACAAACCTTTGTGATCACCTGATCACTAAGTGTCATCTCTAAATTTCATCAGAAAATCGTGTTCCACAATCATTATATAAATATGTCATCAACCACTGAAATACTTTTTTTCTTTCCTGAAGGTCTTTGCACTACTATAATTAGGGATGTGTGACCGACTGAAGTAAGGAGAATACAGCCTCAGAAGCATCTTTTGTTCCTAAAAGAGTGTTGAAGTGTTGAAGTTTGATTGCCTTTACACTGAGAACCTGTCCCTCTTCCTTAGCGAGTTGTTGTATTAATCATTCTACTTTGGGGGCTGTTGTGTTTTTCTTTCTTAAGATGAGTCTGAACTGCTGGAGAACCTGCCAACCACCATGCAGTTAGCCCTCGCTGTGGACATGAACTTCACCATCATCAGCAAAGTCGACTTGTTCAAGGCAAGTGCTTTTTTTTTTACATATCACAAAAATACAGCCATATCCAATTCTCTGTGGGCTCTTAGCTCTTGTTTTATGCAGCACTTAGGATTTCCTTTTCTTTGCAGAAAGTTTAAACAAAATCAAATAACCTGGAGAATGTATGCGATATTAAAGAGTCAAATAAATTGCGAGTCTCTTTTCAGCAGAAGACATATTCTTCAGTAGCCTCTCTCTCCTAATTGGTGTCAAAGAAGAAGAGTTCTTCAGACTCTTCTTGCATTAATTTAAATATAATTAAACTCTACAGCTCTATGTCTTTGTTAGTATGCGTGTCATCTCCCATTTATGAATGTGCCTCGGCAATACATGCCAAATCAGGCCCCAGATTAGCCTGACAATCAGAAAATCGTGCCTAATTATGTTTCCTATTACAAATGCTTTGGATTTAGACTTCTAAGACGGTCGTGTTTAAATTAAGAAACCTTTTCTTTTCAGAGAAAAAAAATGCATTAATTTTTTAACTCTAGAATCTGTTTGATTTTACTAACATTTTCTTTATGCATTACAGTAGAGGTAAAATTTTTTCACCTAAAATTTAATTCTGTGCATCACCTTCAAGTATGTACACTATCCAAGTAATCAATCCAACATATATGTACTTATTTATTAAGTTTCTACTATGCTATATGCACCATTTTCATTATTGAGAATGCAATTCCTTAAAAAAGGTTTATGTTCTATGAGTTTTGATGTTCTGTGAACCATTTTCACCACTGAGAATGCAACAGTTGTGGAAAACAACTTGGATACACAGAACTCAAATTCCAGAAATGGAGAATAAAAGCCAACATACTGTGCAAAGGTAATAGTGCCGTGAACAAAATCAAGAATGTTGAGGTGAAATTAATATCCCTACAGGCATAAACTAGGCAGCTTGCCTGGCCTTGTAGGTAAAGAATTGCACTGCCAACCCAAAGGCATATGGTCCAAAATCCACCAACCACTTGACAAGAGAAAGAGGGACAAGCTCCTCCTGTGTGATTTAGAGCTTGTGAAAACCTACTAAAGAGTAAACTATCACTCAGTTCCAACTCAATCATATGTAACAACATGATAAACCGTTTACATTTGACTGCAACCTATTGCTTTACAGTTTAAAGTTAATCAGCAGCGTCACGTGAGACAGGTCTGGCTATCTGCTTCCATTAAGATTCTATTCCACAATATATTAGTCATAAACGGATCAACAGTAACTAGCCACAGAGGAAGGAGGGTGGTACTAATCATAAAAGAGCCCTGTGATGCAGTACATTTGAGCAGAAGACTCAAGAAGTGATGGAGTTAGCCATTTAGATGGAAGGCAGTAGAGAATGTTCTAGATGGATGAACACACTGAAGCCCTGAGCTATAGGAACACACTGCAAAAAGGGTAGAGGGACTGGAGAAGAGATAGAGGGAAGTACAATCGGGTGGGTGAAAGGAGGGTGACCTGGATGGTGGACCTTGAAAACTGTGCTTGTTCCTGGACCACAAAACCAACTGAAGATCTAGAACAGATGATAATATAGTCAAAATCAACTTGAAAAGGATCTTTCTTACTTCATAAGAAGGCTTGCTGGCATATGTAAATTTTCAGGCTGCTAATCCAAAAATGGGAAGTTCTAATCCACTAACCACTCTGCAAGATGGACAATCCCCTCCTGTAAAGATTTACAACCCCAGAATCCAGTGGGTGATATCAGGAAACAGAACCCGCTCAAGATCATTGGATAGGTCAGGCTGGATGAAGAGCAGACCTCAGGAAGTAAGTGTGAGGCCAAATGCTATTTATTCTAACAGACTGAAAAAAAGACAGTGGTGCCTGAACTCAGAAGAATTGCAGTAGAATTGTTGAAAAGTGGCCAAATAGTGAAAATATTAAAAGGAGAGCCCCCAGCTTTTGCTGTTTGAGAAAATGGAGGATGAAACAGAGAGTTGAGAAGGCCTCAAGAATTTAGGCTTGGGTTTCAGAAGAAATAATGATATCATTTGCAAGATGAGCACAATTAGAGTAAGTGTAGACTGAAAGGCATAGAAACAAATCCTTGATTTTGGATATGTTAGCTAGAAGTGGACGTTATTAGTCTTACAGATGGCAGCGTTATGTGGACAATGTAATCTATCAATCTGAGTTCAGGAGCAATGTCCAAGCTAGAGATATAAATCTGTACTAGCAGTTTATGCTATGGAACTGAATATAATCTCCTAGGACCTAAGTACGAAGAAAACAGGAGATATAAACCAAGTTGAAATGTATGCATTAAAAAATACAGCTTCAGTAGTCTTGTGGACAAGAAGCAGAAGCTGAGTGATAGAATGGTTAGACAAAATCAGCGTCCCGGAGCAATTGTTTTGTAAATTACTACCTAATTTGGGAGGGACTCGAGAGCCTTATGCCAAGTAAACTAACTCAGTCCCATAAGGATAAATACTGTACAAAACCATTATTGTCGAATGAGTATAAGGATCGGGGGAGGGAGGAGCAGAGGGATGAGCATGGGGGTGTTTAATCATAGGGTCGCACAATTTGGAGAAGGGGGGGAACTGAAGGAAATGTGAAAGACCTGGTATGAAAAAGAATGTATGCAAACTTTGTAAATAAACCAGTATAATTTTTTTAAAAAAGATCATTCCAGATGTTAACCAGAGATATCATGGAACACGTCAGATGAGTATCCTAAGACTCTTTTATCATTATAGCCTCTTCTAGATGTCCATCAGGATTTTGACGAGGATATAAGAACTGATTTTAAAAAATACTGAAAAACCTAGCAGGTGATACACAGCAAAAAGAATAGTTACTTGTTAAATTCAAAAATTACTTTTATGGAATTATATCTGGTTTGGGATGCTACCAGTTTTCAGTCTCATAGTGGGGGGTTTTCCCCTTACTTTTATATATGTATATATATATTTAAATTCTTAAAATAAACAACATTTGATTGAAGGGGGAGAAAGATTAAATCTTCGCATCTTACTAAAATTGTATATTAAGTTCAGATTCATTCTTTCTTGACATTTTTTCCATTAAAGATACAGTGTCTTCCAGAAAGAACCATTTCCATTTATATTTCTGTTACATGAAAAAGTGATTTTTTTTTTCTGCTAAAGCCAAGTGAAGTAGAAAATAAGTAGGTAAGGAATGTTTCAAAATTTATTTTTATGGATACAGTCTTAGTAGTTTACAGAAATTTGTGATTTCTTTAAGGAGGAACCGGCTTGAATTGCGTTCTTAAACCTGTATCTCATAAATTATACTCAATTGATCTTTCTGCAAGGAGTCCTTGCAGGGCAGTGCATTAAAGGTTGGGCTGCTAACCAACATTTGGCAGCTCAAATCCGCCAGCTTCTCTGAGGTTAGAGAGAGGACAGTCTTTCCCCATCTTTTTTTCCATCATTTTTCTTTATCTTGTGGACAAGATAAAGAAGCAGAAGCTGAGTGATAGAATGGTTAGACAAAATCATTCCTGATATACTAAGAAACATTCCGGAGTAATGATTTTGTAAATTACTACCTAACTTGGAAGGGACTGGAGATCCTTATGCTAAGTGAACTAACTCAGTCCCATAAGGACAAATACTGTAGAAGACCATTATTGTAGAATGAGTTTGAGGATCCAAGGAGGGTAGCATAGGGGAAAGGATGGGGATGGGAGTTAATCATAGGGTCACACAATTTGATAAAATGAAACCTGATGAAGGGTTGTTATCATTAAAACCTATATAACTTTATAGATTTGGTTTCGTTTGGAGATCTTTACATGGCTTCTAAGTCAAGTCCACTAACAGTCACTCTCTACCCAAGAAAGTTGGGTGGGAACATGCAAAAGAGATAAAAGTTTAGGTATGTGCTCCCAGCAGAATCCCCATGGTTTGTCTGGGGTCAAATTCTCTCCTCTACAGACACCAAAGTGTTAACTCATAGTACCTGTGAATGTGAACTTATTCAGAAACAGGGACTTGGAAGATGTGATTTGTAAATGTGAGATGAGGTCCATGATCCAATATGGCGTGTGTCCTTATTAAAAGAGGAGCAAAGACAAAGACACAGATGCAGACTTGCCTTGTGAAGGCAGAAGCAGACATTGGAGTTAGGCTGCCGTAAGCTAAGGAAGGCCTGCAGTCAGCAAATGCTACAGGACAGAGATCTACGCAGAGCAGGGCCCTGTCGACACACTGAATTCAGACTTCCAGCCTCCAGAACCATAAGAATACGTTTCAGTTGTTTTAATCCACCCAGTTTATAACACTTTGTTAACAGCATCCCTAGGAAACACAGAGGAGTCTACAAAGTAGAGATGGTTAGACAGAAGTTCCCAGATGTGGGAGCGCGTAGCCTTTCTTGCAGAATGAAAAGAGATACCTTAGACCAGAGCAAAATGATAATGGAAAAGATGACGAAAAATATAGCCGTTGCCATCAGGTTGATTCCAATTCAGCAATCCCTATGCGTCCAGTGGGACCGTGTTCCATGCATTTCCAAGGCTGGGACCTTTTTGAAAGCAGATCACTGGGTCTTTCCAACTTCTTACTTAGCAGGCAAATGCATTAACCATTTGCACTAACCATGAGTTCCCAGAGTTGAACCTAGAAAGGTGGACTAAAGCTGTGAAATGTGGGCTCAGTGCTATCGACAAAGAAAGCCATGAAAGGAGACTTCAGTGACATGAGTGATTTGAGTCTTACAAATGCAAACCTGGTGCTATGATGATCAGCACATGGACACAGATGTCAGTGTCCAAAATGACAAACAAGGGTGGCTGCCCATTGCTGAAGGCCACCATATCTTCATGTGTGTATTCATGTGTGTACCTATACCACAAACTTACTGTTTGAAACATTGTTCAGTGGACAACTCTGGCGCCAAATGCACTCAACGTGTCGTGCAGCCATCACCAGCACTCCCTCTACAAGGAAAATCCTGTATCTCTAGTCCTCCCTGAAAATAAACCTTCCCTATCTTTAAGTGTCAGACAAGCTAGAAAGGGGAGCGAGAGAAGGAAAGAAATTTGGCACAAAGACTGGACATTGACAGCCACATGTCACTTGGAATTTTCCAAGCTATAGAATGAAATTAAAACGATGCACCAGGCATGGAGTGCATTCTTAACTCCTAGCAGTGCTCCACCAGGTTTCTGAGGCTGTAAATACTAACAGGAGGAGACTGTCCATCAGTTTTCCAGGAGCCATTAAGCAGTTCAAACCACGGTAGATTTACAGCCTTCAGGTTAACAGCACAGCTCACAGTAGGCTTTGCCAACAGTGCTCCTTAGAGTAAATAAGAGGTGCATAAAAATACTTTCACTTACAAATACCTATTTTAAGGTGCTCTGTGAGATAGTTTGGGTTTATAGTTTGGGCTTTCAGTTTAAAATTTCAGGAGGATAGTCTTCCATATCATAAATCTGGAAATAGATTCCAATCTAGTGCTTTTGTTTACAATACAGCACCAAACAATTATTTTTAATTTTTTTATTGTTAATTTCAATGAAAATTTACAGAGACTTTGGGTTTCCATTCATTCATTGTTGCACTTTTCTTCCTGCCCAACCTCCCCGCCAGTTCTCTCTTCTCTTTGAAAAGTAAAAGAAAAATTATTTCAGTGTTATACAATCCCTCCCCGCAAGTCATAGGAGTAGATTGCCTCATTTTTCCTCCACAGAGAGGCTGGTGGATTCAAATCACTGTCCTTTTGGTTAGTAGTCCATGTGATGTACTATACTACCAAAGCTCCTTTTGCATTCATGATACTCAAGTTTACACCCTCAGAAAGCATGTATTTGCTGATTCTCCTTTCCCTTAGCCTTGTAAAATGTGTTTCTAGATAAGCAGAATGGTGAGTATCATCATGCAAAAGCACAAACGTAACATAAGTACTGCTGAGTATTATAAAATATAACAAAGGCAATGTCACATGAAGAATATCCGTATTAATCATAGTCCTTCACCCAAAACCCACCATCTATGCACACTTTGTCATTTGCATGTCTTAGATGATATCCAAAGTTGATATCTTAGTTGATATTCTTCGCTGACAAGGCTGAACAAAATATAATTCAGTCCATGATAAAAAATCAAGTTCTTGATGACTCCAAACTTTTAAACTGGTACATATGTCTTCACAAAAATAATAGCTGTTGTTCACCGAGTGCTTTAGATGTAATATACATACCTAGTTATTCTTATGTCTTCCTTCCTCCAATTATCAACACAAGCTTTGACAAAGCAGTTCTGTTTCTATCTCCATTTTACAGACCTAGCAAACTACTTACCTGATAGGCTCATTGAGCGCTAAGCAATGGCAGGGAGTTTGAGCACAGATTTTTCTTACACACAGTCCATGAAATTAACCACATGATTTCTACCAACTATGTTTGGTTAGGTGATAAGAAGGAGAGGAAGCAGTCTTCTCAGAATCAAAAGACAATGTAAGGGGAGCCTTCATTCTTTGGCAATTTTCACAGATTCAGGTTTTGCATATCAAACAGTTTGAAGCCCAGTTATCTAAATTCACACACTGACACTTTTCAACTCTCCTACTCAGAAAAGGTCTGAAAGTCCTGTGAATATTCCCCTTCTCTTAAATTAAGTAGAATTAGAGCAGCAGATTATTACTAAAACTTTGCTTCAATCAATTGATGCTAATTAGTAAAATTTACTGCTTCAACATAGGGCATTCAGAGTTTTGAAATAGCTTTGAGATGAAAAGTCAACCTTTCGTAAAAGAATTTTCACAAAAATGGCTCTCCTTCATAGCAGATTTAATATTGCTCCAGACTGAAGTTGAAGTATTAAGCTAATAAAACGTTATTTATTTCTACAAGATTGAGCCATTTCTCCTCCTTTCTGATGATTTGTTATTTTTATTTTTATTTCTAAGTACATTTTATCAAATTAAATGATAGATAACTTGACTTTGCCACTAAATTACCAGAAAACAGAAAAATCTACTACAAGTTCTGTCGCGCCACCTAGTGGCTAGCATTCTGTCTAAGCATGAAAATTTGACAACCCAGAGATTCCAAAATTGGAATATAGATCTTACCAGTGTGTCAAGAAGAGCAAAATTACGAATCTTGCTGATGCGGCTCCGTAAAAGAGACTGAAGCAGCACACCTGAATGACATTTATGGCTCATTTTTGTGTGAGTATGTGGCAAATAGAGCTTGGAAAGTCTATGTCTTCTACAAAGGACAAGATGAGTAAGAATAATTTTGGCTTTAAATGACAGAACCAGTCAGGAATGTATGGTAATGTTGAAATGATTGCAACTACACAACCACACACACATGGATTCACAACTGTGACAGCCTGTTCAGCTAGACCATCACATGTTTTACCACCAAAGATCTGACATCGGAGTTGTAGAAGACACATTGCTTTTCATTTTTCTCAACTTTATTTTTAACCTGGTAGTTTTCCTTAATAAAGCAGTATTGCTAGACTAAGACGTTTTTAACATGACCTAGATGAACTCCAGTCAACTGAATAATCTTGAACAGTTACTCTGTCCAGAGCAAATACTGTGCCCAGGAACTTCCAATAGGACAGGAAAATGTAATAAACGTAATAAATCCTCCTGTGCGATGATCAAGTGATTCAAAATATGCTAACTCTTTGAAACAGTGCATGACACACAGTAAGTTATTTTATTATTAAGAGCATTACTGTGTTATAGTAGTTGTTATGTGTCATTGAGTCGAGTACGACTCATAGTGACCCTGTGAATATCAGATCTGAAACTTGCCTTATCATGTGGCATTCTCATCATCTCTGTAATTATTATTAACTGAAAAATAATACTAATGCAATTACAAGGAAACCTTACTGCAAGTAAAATCAAGTACTTCTATGTGCTCTACTCAAGAAGTCCATACTGCACTGAAGGCAAAAATAAGTCTCCAGGAATTTGTGGAATATCAGTTGAAGTGTATGAGCAGACAGATGTGTTTTGTACATGCTTTCTAGTCTATGCTAAGGCTGGAAGAGACCCAGTCTTTATAATAATTTGTTATCATATTAAACAAAAGTGATTTAACACAGTACAGAAATTAAACAACATCATCAATATCATCTCCAAGCAAAATCTTGTTGATGATTATTTAAAAAATGGAACAGTACATCTACAGAGGACTGATAGAAGTTCAAACTGGATTCAGAACAGACTATGGAATCAGGCATATGATTGCTAATACCAGCTGGATCTTGACTGAAAGCAGAGAACACAAGAAACATGTTTAGTTGTGTTTTATTGACTATGGAAATGCACTAGACTGTGTGTGTCATAACAAATTATAGATAACATTGAGAAGAATAGGAATTCCTGAACACTTAGTTGTGCTCCTGTAAAACCCAAAAGGCAGTCATTCAAACAGAACTACAGGATATTGCACTGTATAAAATCAGGAAAGGTGTGAATCAGTGGTGTATCTTTTCTCAATATGTATTCAATCTGTCTTCTGAGTAGATTATTTTAAAAGCTGGACTACACGGAGAATGTGGCATCAGGATTGAAGGAAAATTCATCAACAACCTATGTTAGTAGATGACACACTTTGTTAGCAGAAAGTAAAAAAAAAAGACTTGAGGCACTTAGTGCTGAAGAACAAAGACACAACCTTCAATATGGGTTACATCTCAACATCAAGAAAGCAGAAATCTTCACTACTTTACCAATAGGCAGCACTATGACATATAGGAAAAAATACTGACATTGTAAACTATTTCATTTTACATGGATCCACAATCAGCACCCATGCCTGCAGTAATCAAGAAACCAAAGGACACATTGCTCTGGGGAAATCTATGGTCAAGGTTCGATGCCATTGTTGTGGTTGGGTACCATCAAGTCAGAACCAACCTATAGCTGACCCTCTGGTTGATTTTCAGAGGCGGTTAATCAAATGGGAGGAGATGGCACATTTTTTTTCCCTACAGAGCACCTGGTGAAGCACGTGCCTTCAGGATTTGCCACTAGGGCTACGAGAGCTCCCTGGGGTGCTGTGGAGTCAACTACAACTCACAGCAACCCTCGGAACAACAGATCTGAACCTCGCTAAAGAGCAAGAATATGAGTTAAAATACTAAAGTGCACCTGCTCTAAGCCACTGGGGGGTTTACTATTTCTCATGCAGGTGAACGTTTGACAAAAAAAAATTAGGAAGAACAAAGAAAAAAATTATGCCTTTGAACTGTTGTGATGGCAAAGAGCATTGAATAGCCCACAGATGGCCAAAACAACAAACAAATCTGTCTGGGAGGAAGTGCAACCAGGGTGCCCCTTAAAGGTGAGGATGGTAAAATTTTGTGTCAAATACCATGGGTATGTTGCCAGAAGAGGCCAGTTCTTGGAAAATGGCATTAGGCTCAGAAAAAAAAAAAAAAACAGTTGGCCACCTAAAGAGATAAAGACCCTCAGTGAGATAGATTGGTACAGTGACTGCAACAAAGTGCTTAAGGATGGCAGAGATGGTGATGATAGAGCAGGGCAGGGCAAGATTTCAATCTTTCATTCTGTTCATAGGGTCACCTGAGTGGTAGTTGATTTAATGACGCCTAACAATAGCTCAATTGTAAGGAACTTTTCAGGTGAAGAAGGTTAAATGCTGAGATGTTAGCATAAAACGATCCCAGGTCAAAACTACCAGTGGTGCAGAGGGAGAAGGGCTGAGTCATAGAAACACACTGTTAAGTCACCATGAGTCCAAAGGATTAGGCAACAGTAGATTTTGGGGTTCTGGTTCATTTATAAACTTCAGGGTTTGATCAAAATCATTTTTATTTTATGATATTGAAGCTCCTAGAAAAATGGAATTTTTGTCAGTTCTTTTTAAAAAAATATGTGAAGAGAGTGGCTTTTATTAGTATTCCCAAAGAGTGAGGGCCATTCCTTGTTGTCGCTTGGTGCCATGGCCTTGACTATGTTTCATAGCAACCCCTTGGAGAACAGATCTGAACCTTACCCTCTTGTGCACTGTGCTCTTGATCTCTGATATACTTGAGCTCATTGTTACAGTCACTGTGTTGAAAGCTTTCCTCTGTTTTTCTGGCTCTCCAGCTTAAAAGCATTGTAAACAGTATCATGTCATTTTCCAAGGACTGGTCAATCTCGACAATATTCTCAAAGTATGTGAGACAAAGTTTCACCAATCTTGCCTCACTTCCTCCAAGACAGACTTATTTGTTCTTGTGGCGATCTGTAGAATATTCCGTTCTCTTCACCAACACCACAATTCAAAGGGATTGATTTTTCCATCATTCTTATTCATTGTCCAACTTTCAATGCATGCAAAGCAGTTGAAAATACTATAACACACCACAGTCTTTAAACTGACATCCTTGTTGTTTTGTTTTGTTTTATTTTATTTTAATTTAAATTCTTTACTGAAGCCAGAACCACTGTGTAGCGTTGGTGAAGATACTGGTGTCAGTTCACTATGCTCTATTTGTTATGTCAACATCCTTGTCTCTCCTCAGCCTTCCACTGTTACCTGTGGTTTCCTGCCTCTAATCAGATCCTCCCTGCATCCTCTTTTCAACATGCCTTTCAGTTCTGCCAGCTGATAATCAGGAATAAAATCCTCTCCCTAGCCTGGCTCTGGGACCACAGTCACTTTTTGACTGACATTGTAACATCTCTGTGAGTTGTTGGTTTATTTTGTATTGTGTTTTTGGTTTTGTGGGGTTGTTTTGTTTGGGGTTTTTTTTTGCACATTTTCTTCCCTCCTTCCCATCCCCCATGCACTTTTTATTCCAGATTATTGCCAAGAAAACAAACAGATTCATCCTAGAGAGGGTTAAACCAGGCTGCTCCTTGGAGGCAAGGATTCTGGGGCTTCGTCTGACATACTTTGGACATGCTGTAAGGAGAGACAGGTCCTTGGTGAGGGACATCATGCTGGGTAGAGTAGAGGGACGGCACAGGAGGGGAAGACCCTCTATGAGGTGGATTGATTCAGGGATAATCAGGATGGGTGTGTCAGAGGCAATGCGATTGGCACAGGATAGAGCACAGTTTAGGGCTGTTGTACATAGGGTTGCTATGAGTCGCAAACGACTCGACAGCACATAACAACAACAACAACATTGTCATATATATAATGCCTAGTTATATATTCCTTTCAGACAGTTCTTGTGTTCTACTGAAGTGTTCATTATCTATTTACTCTTTTTCCCATTCTCTCCTCAACCTCTCTCCTTGTCTATCCTATTTTATAACTGGTGATATACAATGTCGTTTTTCCTTTTGTGACTAAGATATTTCAATCAGTACAAGGTCCTCCATGCTCTCACATGTTGTATAATGTTTTACAAGTTCACTGTTTTTCAGTGCTATGTAATATTCTATTGTGTGAATATACCATAGATTTTCTATCCATTCATTTGTTGATGGGCACTTAGGTTATTTCCATTTCTTTGCTGCTGTGAATAACACAGCAATAAATATGAGTGTACATATATCTGTTTGAGTCATGGTTGTTGTTTCTTTAGGGTATATTCCCAGTAGTGGAATTGCTGGGTCAAATGGTATTTCTAGTTCCAACTTTTTGAGAAAGCACCAGACTACCTTCTGTGGTGGCTGTACCATTTTACATTCCCATCAGCAGTGTATAAGAGTTCCAGTATTTCTACAACCTCACCAGCATTTGTTATTTGCTGAACTTTGCTATTGTTGCTGGGGTGTGATGATATCGCATAGCTGTTTTGATCTCCATTTCTCTGATGACTAGGGATTTTTAACATTTCTTCATGTGTTTGTTTGCTATCTGAATGTCTTTTTTGGTGGTCTATTCATATCCTGTGTCTATTTTGTGATTTGATTATTTACCTTTATCTTGTTGAAGTGCTGGAGTATTCTATAAATTTTAGATATAAGTCCCTTATCAAATATGCTATTGCCAAATATTTTTCCCCAGTCTGTGGGTTTCCTTCTTACCCTGTTGGAAAAGTATTTTTGATATACATAGATTTGATTCTTAGAAGGTCCCATTCATCTATTTTATTCTTTCCTGGGGTGAAGAGTGCTAGAGTCAGTGAGACTAGCTCAGGATAGGGCAGGCTTCAGAGCTTTTGTACATAGGGTTGCTATGAGTGGCAGGTGACTCGATGACACATAACAACAACAACTTGGTTGTAAGCATCCTTATTCGTTAGCACTTTGGAGAGATCTGACAGCAGATTTTCTCAAAGCAATGCATCTTTTGATTTCTTGACCACTGTTACCATAGGTGTTGACTGTGTAGCCAAGTAAAATAAAGTCATTGACAACTTCAGGCTCTTTTGTATCATGATTTCACCTGTTGGTCCGGTGGTGAGGATTTTTGTTTTCTTAATACTGAGATGTAATCCATATTGAAAACTGCTAATATTACTTGATATCCAATGTTGATTTGCCTCAATAACCCTAAAGGATGGATTCTGAATACTTTGCCCTAAATGTCCTACTCAGCATTTACGTGTTAAGTGGAAATGGAGTCTAAGAAGCAGCAAACACAACATTTCCTTTCATTTTCAAAAATAAGATTGAGTTGGGGGAACTCCCCAGAATATTGTTGTTTATACTCCAGAGCCACTTAAATTCACAATGAAGTATAAATTACTGATGGTGGTAGTGGTGGTTATTATTCTTGTTAGGTGCTGAAGCAAAAACCTCATCATTCTTTGCCTCCAAAGAACACATTATTGGTCCTGTCTTAAATTCTGTTTGGAAGAAAGAACAAAAATGAGTTTGAAAATGAAAAAGTCTTACTAGACCAAAAATATAGACTTTCAAAGATAAATTGTACTTCGTTCACAATTTTGTTCATTGCTTGTCATGATAAAAGAACTTCCTGACTCTAAAAACCACCATTTAATTTAGAGACTGTTTGGAATGAAAAAGTTTCATCCAACAACATGCAACACTCCAGAATATTTACTCAAATACACAACCCTGCTTGCTGAAACTGAAGAGGACCTGAAGCACCTGCTGCTGAAGGTCAAGGACTGCAGCCTCCAATATGGATTGAGGCTCAATGTCAAGAAGACAAAGATTCTCACCACTGGACCAATTGGCAGCATCAGGATGGATGGTGAAGATTGAAATTGTACACAGCTTTAGTTTGCTTGGCTCCACAGTCAACACTCTTGGCACCAGTAACCAGGAAATTAAAAGGCGCATTGCCATGGGAAAGTCTGCTGTTAGGGACCTCTCCAAAGTACTGAAGAGCAATGGTGTCTCTCTGGAGACTAAGGTACGTTTGATATAGGCCATGGTCTTCACAATCACTTGTTATGCATCAGAGAGTTGGACAATGACCAAGGAGGATAGAAGGAGAATTGATGCCTTTGAGCTGTGGTGCTGGAGAAGAGTATTGAGAATACCATGGACTGCTAGGAAAACAAACAGATTTGTCCTGGAAAGGGTTAAACCGGATGGCTTCTTGGAGGCAAGGATTCTGAGGCTCCGTCTAACATACTTTGGACATGTTGTGAGGAGAGACCGGTCCTTGAAGAAGGACATCATGCTTGGGAGGGTGGAGGGACGGCGCAGTAGGGGAAGGCCCTCTATGAGGTGGATTGATTCAGTGACTGAGATAATCGGGATGGGAGTGTCAGAGACAGTGCAATTGGCACAGGACAGCATAATTTAGGGCTGTTGTACATAGGGTCACTATGAGTTGCAAGTGACTGGACGGCACATAACAACAAAAACAACAACAACAAAACTTTACATTGTTAAAAATTAAATTCTAACAACTTCATTCCATCAAGTTTGCATTGTCAAAAATTAAATTTTAACAACCTCCTATATTTTTTTCTTGTCTACCACGACTCTGCGTTTGTGGACCACTGGGAAGTCAGGAGTGAATAATGCACACACTTTGTCCTCAAGTTGCTCAGCTCAAAACATGCACATTTGGTAATATTTTCCTCTGATATTCACTTGCATATGTGACCTTAGGAAAAGTCAATAGATTTCCTGAGCCTCCATTCTCTCATTTGAAAATGAGAATGATACAAATTAATCCCAGGCATTGTAGAGAGGTTGAGAGGACTAGGAGGAAAGCTCTGGCCAAGTATAAGAAAACAATTAAATGCAATATAAATGTGATATATTAATATAATGTTAATGATGCTGCTTGTAACAGATAAACTCATATTATAAAAAGTGGCCATTCAAAGCCATTGGCTGTGTTTTGACTTCCTATAAGTAACAAAATTTGCTGATGACTTCCAGAAAGGAAGTGAAGCTAACCTAAATAAAAATACAACTGAGTAGCACTAGGAAGTAATTCATTTTAATCATACAATAATGTAGCAAAGTGCATGTTGAGAAAATAATCCTTTTCAAGGGTGAAAAAGATAATAGTTCTCAGAACACATCATAAAAAATAACATCATAAAATAAACTTCATTTATTAGGTCTAAATTCAGGGAAAGAGCTGGTTTAAAGCCACAGCTACTCAACCCAATGACTCCTTTGCATAATTTTTTTTAAGATGCATAATCACTAAATTGGCACATTTTGAATGGTAAACTTTTACCACACACACACACACACACACACACCTCTTGGTAGTACAGTGATTAATAAGTCTATCTTGAGGGACAGACTCTGGAAGAAGGTCATAATGCTTGGAAGGGTGGAGGGGCAGGAGAGGAAGATCCCAGAGGGGATAGATTGATACAGTAACAAGGGCACTGGGATTAGGTGTATCAGAGTCAGTGAGACTGGCTCAGGACAGGGCAGATTTCAGAGCTATTGTAGCAAGGGACTTGGAGGCACATAAGAACAACAGTACACACACACACACACACACACACACCTTAGTAGTATAGTGGTTAAATTGTTCATTTGAAAACTAGAAGATTAGACATTTGAACCCATCAGACACATTGTGGAATAAAAACATGGTAGTCTACTACTGTAAAATGTTTGTTGTTGTGTGTTGAGTTAGAATTAACTCATAGCTGACCCTCCAGCAGGCTTTCAGAGGCTTTAAATCAGCCAGGAAGTGACTGCCTATCTTTCTTATGCAGAGAAGCTGGTGGATTCAAACTATGAGCTTTAGGGTTGGCAGTGCAACTTCTTACTATTAAGCCACCAGTTGTTGTGAGACGCCATCAAGGGGAGTACAGCTCATGATGACCCTATAAACAGCAGATCTGAACCTGTCCTATCCTGTGCCATCCTCTTAATCTCTGATATACTCAAGCCCGTTGCTGTAGTCACTGCATCACTCCATCTAGTTGAAGATTTTCCCTTGCCATCCCTCGATCTTTTTAAGCATAATGTCATTCTCCAAGGAATAGACTCTCCTAGCAACATGCTGAAAGTACGTGAGACAAAGCTTCATCGTCCTCGCCTTCAAGAAGCTCTCTGCAGCACCTTCCCCAAAGCCTATCTCTTGGTTCTTTGGGCAGCCCATGGGTATATTCAGTACTCTTCTCCAACACTACAGTTCAAATGCATCAATTCTTCTCTGTCCTCTCATTCATTTTCCAGCTCTCAGATTCACAGGACCATGGTGCATATTATTGTTGTTGTTGTTGCTGTTGTTGTTGTTAAGTGCCGTCGAGTCGCAGGTGACTCATGGCGACCCTATGAAGGAGAGTCCTAGATGCTTGTGTGCCTTTCATCCTCTCTCCAGGTTCATAGGGTTTCCGGAGGCAAGCTATTACGGAAGTGGACGCCACTCCTCCTTCCAAGTTTGTTTTCATCGGGAAGCTCCACCCCACTCTCTGTCCGCATTGGATAGCCAACTATTAATGCATTTGACACATCAGTGTCACAGATTATTATTATTATTATTTATTATATTGTTATTATTATTATTATTAATTATTCCTCAGTAATTTGGAGAGGTCCCTGATTGAAGACTTGCCCAGCACATACATCCCCTGTTCTCTGGCCTGATGACACTGTAAGCAACTAGAGCTTCCTTGTAAAGTGTTTACAGCCTCAGAAATCCTAGGGGACAGATCTCCACCATCCTAGAGAGTCACTTTGTGTTAGAATTGACTCTGCAAAAGTTGATTTGGAAAAGGTGGAATATATGAAAGATAAAAAGATCTGGCTTGTTAATTTCTGCCATTTAATAGTATTCTACCCTACTTGGCTCCACAATCAACACTCTTGGGACCAGAAGCCAGGAAATCCAAAGACAAATTGCATTTGGGAAATCTGCTGCAGGAATCTCTCCAGAGTACTTAAAAGCAACTACGTCCGTCTGGAGACTAAAGTGTGCCTTGTCTGGGCCGTAGTCTTCACAATTGCTTGCTCTGTGTCCAAAAGCTGGACAATTACTAGGGATGATAGAAAGAAAATTTGATGCCTTTTGAAAGATTGCTGAGGAAGGACAGAACCCAGTTCAGGCCAAGAAAGACCATTTTTTGAGGAGAAACTTCCAGGCTGGCTCTAAAGCAGAAGAAAACCAGCCACCACTTAAAGTTAGAGAGGGGTTTTATATTGTCTTACAAGGAAAATGGGGAGGGGATGGTCACAGATGTTTTTTCAAGATAAGGAAGTGGGCTGGGGTCTCTATACCTGGGAAAGGAGGTAGAGCACTTTCATATCCTTGACAGCTACAGCTGCTGCTTCCTGTGTTTGGATCATTTCCATGACTTTTCTAGGAAATGAAGTGAGAATAGCTCCACAGCAGTAATACCCTTGAGCTGTGGTGCTGGAGAAGAGTATTGAATATACCATCGACTGCCAGGAGAACAAACAGGTTCATCCTGGAGAGGGTAAAATCAGGTCTCTCCTTGGAAGCAAGGATTCTGAGGCTTTGTCTGACATACACTGGACAAGCTGCAAGGAGGTCTTAGTCCTTGGAGAAGGATATCCTTCTTTGGAGGGTGGAAGGACAATGAAAGAAAGGAATATCATCAATGAAATGGATTGATTCAGTGACTGGGGTAACAAGGGTAGGTGTGTCAAAGTCGATAACGTTGACACAGGTTAGAGAGTAGGTTCCAGGGCTATTGTACATAGGGTTGCTATGAGTCACAAGCGACTCAACGGCATATAACAACAGCAACAACTGATTGATACTACAGTGTTTTCTGGATTGTTTTCAGTATTGGAAACAATACTGTCACATACATCTTTACACATAGGTAGCGATAGAATTACTGTCAGAGAAAAAGAACATTCTAAAATATTAATATTTCCAATGAGTACATTGTTTGACACAGGGACTGCAACAATGGCTCAAGCATGTCGGTGACCATGAAGATGACACAAGATAGGGCAAGGTTCCAATCTGTTATTCGTAGGTTCACCCTATGACTGTATATACATAAAATCCTAGTCTAATCAATGGTACTTAACAACAACAACATGAGTCTATACAGTTGGGAGTTTTCATCAAAGTACATTTTAAAGAAACATTCAAGTGTTGTTGTTGTTATGTGCCATCGAGTCACTTGCGACTCATAACCCTATGTACAAGAACCCTAAACGCCGTTCTATCCTGTACCAACCTCACCATCTCAAACACACTTATTCCCACCACTCCACTCACAGACTCGATCCATCTCATCAAGGGTCTTCCTGTCCTGCACTGTCCCTCCACTCTCCCAAACATGATGTCCCTCTCCAAGGACCAGTCCCTCCTTGAAACATGCCCAAAGTACATCAGAAGAAGCTTCAGAATCCTTGACTCCAAGGAGCATTCTGGCTTCACCCTCTCCAGGACAAACCTGTTTGTTCTGCTAGCAGTCCATGGTATATTCAACCCTCTTCTCCAGCACCACAGCTCAAAGGCATCAATTCTCTTTCTTTCAACCCTATACACTGTCCAACTCTCTGATGCATAGCACATAATTGCAAAGACTATAGCCTGGATCAGGCGCACCTTAGTCTCCGGTCTGACATCGTTGCTCTTCAGTACTCTTGAGAGGTCCCTCACAACCAACTTTCCCAATGCAATTCATCTTTTGATTTCCTGGCTGCTGTTACCAAGAGTGTTGACTATGGAGCCAAGTAAATTAAAACTGTTAACTATCTCAATCTCTTCACCATCCATACTGATGCTGCCAATTGGCCCAGTGGTGAGAATCTTTAATTTAAAACTTTATTTTTGACCTACAACTTATAGTTAACATTGCAAATAACACTGAAAAAAATCAATTTGTGAACATGAAAGTAAACTTAACAGGGTTGTTAAAACCTTCTCTTAATGATCATTTAGTGTGTACAATGGGAATATTTGACAGTAAACTTCATGGTGGTGATATTCTAGGCCGACATGCTTAAGAACTTATATTTCCAATGCTTTTCTTTAAATAATAAAGTCACTAAGTTTCCTTACTGGGGCAGTCACTAAGAACAATTTAAAGTTTGTGTTTTTTCTAAGTGGGTTGCAGTAATCAGAATGCCAAATTTTGCATACAATTATTTCCCCCTGCCCTTTTTTTAAATTAATTTTAATGAATGTTTACAGAGACTTAGAGTTTCCATTCATTCATTGTTGCACTTTTCTTCCTGTACACTCCCCACCCCCCCCGCCGCCCAGTTCTCTCTTTTCTTTGAAAAGTAAAATAAAAATTCTTTCATTGTTATAAAATCCTGCCCCCAAGTCCACTCCACTGTGCAGCCTTCATTCTGGACTCCTGTCATGACAATAATACCTAATCATATATCCTTTTTAAACAATTCTCTCTCTCACCTGTTTCAATGCAGTCTACATTATTTATTCCCTCTTTCTCAGTCTTCCCTCAACTCCTATGTCAGTTCTGTTTTATAACAGTGGTCCTATGCAATATTTGTCCTTTTGTGACTGAGATATTTCACTCAGCATAATGTCCTCCAGGGTCACCAATTTTATATAATATTTCATGAGTTCCTTGTTCTTCAATGCAGCATAGTATTCCATTGTGTGAATATACCACAGCTTCTCTATCCATTCGTTTGTTGATAGGTACTTGGGTTGTTTCCAACTCTTTGCAATTGCAAACCAAGCCACAATAAACATGGGTGTGGAGCTGATGAAATCACTATATAATTGACACCACAAACCATGTACTTACATAGAATTCCTATGTATCACAAAATAACTACACATTTTGGAAAAAAAATGCAAATGTATTTGTTGGAGGTTTGCATTAATAATTTTTACTCCATAGAGTGTGATACAAATAAATAGACAAATTAAAATCATATACTATGAAAACATAGGAAGTTACATAACAACTAACAACAAAATAAATTGCTAACCTAAAAGGGCTTTTCCATGCATCTCTGAAAATATAAATTATCCTCATTCTCAAATAGCTCACATTCTAATTCGCATTTGAACACTTTCCCTTCCGTTCTCTGACAGAAGTAACCTTCCTTGTCTTAAAAGCCCTGCAGTTATTTCTTGTGGCTATGTCTTAGGACATGATCAGCTTCTATCACATATTACAGCTTTTCTCTTTACTTAACGAATCATCATAACTAAGCTTACTCGCTTTCATCTTTGGTTCCTCCACGGGCATGATGCAAAGTCTTGCTCACAGTAGCTTCTCATCAATATTTGTTGAGCTGTTTTAAGAAAGTCTTCCTTTCAGCCTTGGCTTTTTCTCTGTGCAGAAGAACTAAAAGCTGTACTTTCTTAAATGAATTTTTAAAATTGTAACCCCAAGCTGATCTGAATACTTCTCATCAATGGCTACTTGAAAATACTTCAATCATAGATTATAAACTTTCCATATCAGTCAAGCAAGCCTGAGGGTGAAATTTCACATGGATCTGGGTCAAGAACTTATTGCCGAAACCAATAGTGGTTTCTCAAGGAATGGTTGTCCAATTCACAAATTAAGGGCAAGCCCGTTGTTTCTCCACCTCCTTCTTCTCTTCTTCTAAGGCTGGCTTTATAATTCTTTATATTAAAAAAAAAAAAAAACCACATGTTATTTCTCTTTAAAGACAAGAAGAAAATTTCTGGGTGTTATCAGCACCAGAAATAAAAAATGAAAAACTCTGGTGAAAGCAAAAATTTTTAAAGCTAGAGTGGGATTTTTAAAAATCTGTCCTAAATTTGGCATTCATTCATCATATAGGAAAATAATACTTATGTGGACTGACTTTCAACCTAAATCACTATTAGAAGGTGATTTCATACAACTGGCTTCTGTTCCCTTAGAGCAACAGAGGAAGGACAGTCCAGACTCGAGGCAGATGTGGAATATGTACCTAATTGCTTCCTTGAATCACTACTGCCTATTTTGCAATGAGACCAGAGGAATTGGATGGTGCCAGTCTCCTGGTACCGAATGTTTCAAAACAATCCTGTAAAATAATCTGAACAAAAAGAGGAAATGTGGAATAGGATTTAAAATTCTCATGGGATCCAGATTTTCTGGATCCATAGAGACTGGACAAACTCTGAAACTATTGCCCTGAGATAATCTAATCCTTAAACCAAATATATCTCCTAAAGTCTTCTCAAAACCAAACAATAGCTTAACTTGACTGGAAAATAATATCTGCCTTGAGCTTTGTGTTCTCTCTATGAGCTATCTGTATTTGCTCTCATGCCCCCAAATATGGGGACCCACCTGAGTGTTGAAATTATTGGACAACATCCTTAAAATCATACATAAGTGAAAAACCTTGCCAAAAATTATTTTTAAATGGCTGAAACAGTCATCCACAGGAAACTACCAGAAATTCAAGCTGATTTCAGAAAAGGCCATGTCACAAGGAGTGGCATTGCTGATTTTAGATAGATCTTGCCTGAAAGCAGAGAATACTAGAAAGATGTTTACATGTGTTTTATTGATTATGCAAAAGGTATTTGATTGTATGGATCATAATTAATTATGGATAACATTGAGAAGAAAGAATATATCAGAACAATTAAAATGCTCATGTGAAACCCATACATGGACTAAGAAGCATACTATCCTATGCTGAACTACAAGAAGCAGTGTAGCATAGTGGATAATAATGTATTGGGCTATTAACTCAAAGGTCTGCAGTTTGAATCCACCAGTTGTTCCACAAAGAAAGATGGAAAGTTTCCTCCATAAAGTTTGCAGCCTCAGAAACTTGATAGAAGATCACTATGAGTCAGAATTGACTCAGTGTTGGTAGTTTGGGTGTTGTTATTATTTGATTTTTACTAAACAATAATAATGTAACAACATTATTATTAATATGTTGTTGTTGTTATGTGCCATTGAATCAACTATGACTCACAGTGACCTTATTAACAAAGGCTCTGAACCTTGTCCTATCCTGAGCTAGCCTCCCTGTCTCTGACACGCCTGACCCCATTGCCACAGTCACTGTGTCAATCTGTCTCATCCAGGGTCTTTCAAGCATCATGTCCTTCTCCAGGAACTGATCTCTCCTGGAAACGTGCCCAAAATATGTGAGACTGAGCTTCAGAATCCTTGCCCGCAAGGAGAAGCTTGATTTCATCCTCTTCGGGACAGATCTGTTTGTTCTCTTGGTGTCCGTGGCATGTTCAATATCTTCTCCAGCACTCAACTCAAAGAATCAGTTCTTCATCTGTCATACTTAGTCATTGCTCCGTTCTCAGATGCACAGCAAGAACTGAGAAGACCATGGCCTGGATATTATTATATAAATACTATAGTGTTATATATATTATTATTATTATGTTGTTGCTGTTGTTATGTGCCGTCGAAACCTTTTGTAATTCCATAAATTCTTGTTATTCACAGTAGTTATGTTCTGTAAGATCACTGCCAACAGTGAAATAGCAAATACTAACTCATTACTCCTAAGAAAAATTCAAGATTAAGTGTCATGACATTCTCATCAACCATCCAGTAAAAACATTTTTTATGTTTAATACACATCTTATTTACGAGATATTGCTGATTCATTAACATCGACATCACAGCCAGCAGCATTCTAACCCATGCCTGAATTAAACTGGTCTAATAAACACATGTTTTCTCCGTAATGCACATCAGGGTCAACCTGCACTAGGCAGCACTTCAGCGCTTGCTTGGGAGCTATTTCAAACGGCAAAATCACCAACAAAAATTGCAAGAATGCAAAGAACATGGCTCTAAATAGACCACACAAAGAACACTTTTTTTTATAGTAAAAGAGCTGAAACACCTTGTTCTGCCTAGCTGGGATTACATGTATCGGGCAGCTCCAATTTTTTTGCAGCTCTGTGCTGTCTCCAAATGACTGTGAAAGTGCTGCACCTAGTGATTTGAGAGTAGCAAATAAATGTAAGCAAGTAGGCAAATTTCCAGTATGGAATCTGTGGGAGATAAAGATCAACTATATCTTATCCATGAGCCCTGGTGATTCAGTAGTTATAAACGCTGGACTGTTTCTACCCCGCCAGGGGCTTCATGGGGAAAAGAGGCAGCAGTTTGCTTCAGTGAGGATTTACAACCTTCAAAATCCCACAGAGCAGTTGTATTTCAATCACACAGGGTCACTAGGAGTTAGAATCAACTTGATGTCAATATATCTTATCTTGGTTATCTTATTTTTAACATCATCATTAAGACCTATCTTTTAACATCATACTAAGTTCTTAATTTTTCTAATATGGAATAAAAACCTTTTTTATTCTCATTTTTACACATGAACACTTAAGAGTTTACATAGCAATAAAGAGTGGAGTCAGGACTCCAACCTATATCTGATTTGTAACTAAATTATTGCCACAGTAGTCTATTTTTCTCTAAATATTGGACTCAAGAAGTTTATTCCAATTAGTAGTTTAGTCCCGGTATAGATACTGTCGGTTATTATTTATTTGCTATTTTAAATTCATTTAGAGATTGCTCTTTGTGATGTGTCTATAAGAATTATTTTTCTCTTTCTATAGGGTTGTGATACACAGATGATTTATGACATGTTGCTAAGATTGAAATCCACTATCTATTTACCTGGTGACTTTGTCTGCAAAAAGGTAAGTACATGCTGGCATTCAAACACAGAACTAGTAACTACCTTGAAAAGGAGGTCAAAGATAGGTCAAGAGCATAGTTTAAATAAAATTTGTCCAAGGTGAATTTCACAGTAGATAAATAATTTTTAATATAACTTTGTATATTAATAACATGTTATCAAAGCTCCAAATAAGACAAGACAATGTTTATTTGATTATTCATGTTATAGGATGTAAATACTATATGAAGTCTGGAAAACTACTTTGTATAAATGTATATTTTAGTCATCACACCCCATTAATTCAAAATAGTTGAAGTGGGAAAAACTTACAAAAATGAAAGATTGATTTCCCTCTTTGGTGTATTCAGTAAGCTATTAACTTTGGTTAGCATATCTTGCTTGTTCCTAATCAGCATCAGATTTTTTAAAATTTTACTTTGTTGCTTATGATTATAAAAGTCCTATGGATACATTATTTTCAAATAGAAAATATAAAAAAATAACAAAGATAGAAATCCATCATGCAGAAACAGCTCCTAATACTGTCTTACCTTTTTGTATTTATTGACGGTTATAGAGAACATGGTTTACAAAATTGGCATTTATAGTATACATATATTTTGAAGTTTTCTTTATCTTGTAACAATATATTAGCAAAACATTTTATATACCACTATGCAATCTACAACTGTATTTTTTACTGATTTTTAAGCCACATATTTTCATCTATGGACCTGTCATACAACTCTCCTACTGATGGACATTTAGATTATTTTCAAATGTTTGCTATTAAAAATAATTTTAAATTACTCTTAAAATTAACATTCTCTTTTATAAATATTTCTTCACATCTCTGATTATTAACTTAGAAGAAATAGTGGCCCTAGGTTTGATATATTGAAGAATTAAATCAATGATTGGGATAAGAATTAAAATGAAAAATAGAGTTGTTGTTGTTGTTGTTGTAATGTGCAGTCGTCTGCAACTCATATACAACAGGTCTGAAACCTGTACTATCCTGAGCCAGTCTCACTGACTTACGCCATTTTCCCAGTTTCAGTATAAATCCATCTCATCAAGGTTCTTCCTCTCCTGCACTGTCTCTCCACCCTTCCAAGCATGAAGTCCTACAAGGACCAGTCCCTCCTGACCACGTGCCCAAAGTATGTGAGACAGATCTTCAAATTCCTAGCCTCCAAGGAGAAACTTTGTTTCATCCTAAGACACACTTATTTGTTTTCTTGGCAGTCCAGAGTATGTTCAATACTCTTCCATCACCACAGCTCAAAGGCTCAATTCTTCTGTCATTGTCCAGCTCTCTGATGCATAGTAAGTAATTACAAAGGTCATGGCCTGGAACAGGCGCACCTTAGTCTCTACACTTACATCATTGCTTCTCAGTACTCTGGAGAAGTCCCTAACAGCAGATTTTCCCAATGCAATTCATCTTAGAAAAGTAGAAATTCATCAGAAAAAAAGAAGAACCTCAGTGAGATAGATTGACAGTTACTATAGCAATGGATTTAAGCACTGCAGAAATGGTAAGGATGTGGCAGAGGTTCACTTTGTTGTGGGTAGATATGCTATGAGTTACAATTAACTCAATGACACCTAACAACAATAACAACAAGACAGAAAAGAATTGAGTCTGAATTGTGCCACAGGAAGGCAAAATTTAGGACATTTTTAATATTTATTCAATAAAATTCAATGAATGTATTTGAATACTTAATATGGATGGGGCATTACATTGTTCACTGGGTATATGCAAAAACAAACAGAAAGTCCATAACCACAGAGTCAGTTCAAATCCATGGCCATACCACAACCACACACAAGAATTTCTCCACCAAGGCTGCTACCCTTACAGAAGCAGAGCTCAACGGGGCTGGTCCAAATCATCAAGTTAGATTAGGAATAGAGTAAAAGCTTCTACCACCCAGGGACCTTGAGTATGTACAGTAATGAGCAAAACAAGATGCTTCTTATCCGCCAGGAGCATATAGTCTGCTACAATAGTTCTCAATTCACAGTGCACAGAAGAACAGCTATGCCTAGATTTTGGGATTCTATCCCTAGAGATCCAATGATTAAGGTGGAGCACACATATCATTAATTTAAAAAAAAAAAAAAGAATCCCTGAAGGTTCTAAAATTAAACCAGAGCTGGAAGTCACTGGCCTACCTCTGTGACCTACCTCTGCCAACCTCTGGAAAGGGTTGTTATTGTGTACCTTTGAGTTAGAACCAACACACAGTTGACCCTCCAGCAGTTTTTCAGAAGCTTCTTCTCCCTTGTAGCATCTAGTGGACTTGAACTACATGCCATTAGGGTGTCAGCATAGCTATTTACTCAGTAGGCCACTAGAGCTCCCTGACCTGATGGTGGAGACAAATAATAACCAATGAAATTCAATAACTGCATAACTATAAAATTAATTATATTAAATAAGGAAGAAAGAATAAGTTACAAGGAGTGTTATAGCAAAGGTATTTAAATAATTCGGATTGTGAGGGAATATGGAAAGGTTGACAAGTTGTTGGGCATGTAGGAATAATTTTTTCAGAAGGATTATCACAGAGTGAGTGCCTAAGAGGCCTCTGCCTCTTAGGTTAAAAATGTTCTAAATGTCCAACTTTTCCAGACTGCTGCGCCATTCCATCATCTCTAATGTCAACTGTTTCTCCTTCAAAACCTCAGACCTTTCACTCCCTTCTATGTCTTTATATCCCTTAATTTGCTACAGCAGCTTATAGAATTTTATAAACCATCAGGAAAATGGCTCACACAGTTGTGAAAGCTGGCAAGTCCAAATTCACAGATCAGGCTTGTTTGTTGGGCAGCAGCATCTTACAGAGTGGCTGGTCTAGACCGATTCACTTAGTTGCATAGGCTGGTGGATAGCAGGCCCAGGTAGCTGCAAGCTGTGGTTCCTGGAGCAGCTGGATTGGGTTAAAGTTGTTACCCAGAGTGGAAAAGATAGGAGGACCTCAGTGATATAAACCTCACCACCAAGGAAACAAAAGTGATGATTTGGATCATCCCTTCTAGAAAGGTGGGGATTCAAGAGGCGGTTCTACCATGATTCTACCTCACTAACACAGCAAACAGCTCACTCCAGAAGGGAGTCATAAGGGCAAAGAGGTTAGAAATTACTGTTGTTGTTATTGATTGCCACCCAGTTGAGCACAACTCATAGCAACCCTATGAAGAAAAGGCCAGAAGCCGCTCTACAACTATCAACATTTATTAAATTTCATAGGGTTTCCAAGGGCATGTTGTTTAGGAAGTGGATGCCACTCCTAAATTACTCTCCATAACAAAAGGGAAGATGATAGCTGGCAAGGCCATATTATTAATGCACGGCACCAGAGTCCCAACCTCTGTAAAATTCAAGGAGAGGTTCTGAAAGTTTAAAACGTAAAGAAAAGATTGTCAGTATAATAAGACTGTAACCAAGGTGGCTATGATGCTGGAGGCGATACCACAGGTGATTCAAATGCCAGCAGGGCTATCCTTGGAAGGTAAAGTTTCAACAGAGCTTCCAGACTAAAGCAGACTAAGACGCAGGACTGGTCATGACTTCTGAAATTAAAAGGCTCTCAGGAATTCTGTCATTAGTAAAAGAGTGCAGAACATAGAATTTTGGATGAAAACCAGGAATCATGGTAATGAGGAAGGTCAGAAGTTGGCATGTTCAAGAAACAAGTTAGCTACTGATTAAGAAAAGAAAGACAAAGTGGAGTGTAAAGTACGTTTGGTTAACAGATTGAGAGTGTACAGGTATAGATGAGTCTAGACCACAAAAGAAAACGGAACTACAGGGAAATGGTTGAGAGCCAGTAGTTCACAGGGTCACTCTGAGGTGCTGTTGACTCAATGGCACCTAATAATCCCCACTGACTTCATGAGAAGTTCAAGGAAAAAAAATAAAAGTGTTAAGGCTCTGACTTCAAAAATTACCCGTGTTCTAGAATATGCATATGAAAGTTGGATGACAAATAAGGATAACTAAACACGAATTGGTGCATTTGAATTGTTGTGTTGGTGAAGAGTACGGAATATATATACCATGGACTGCCAAAAGATACAGCAGAGCTGTCATGTAAAGAGGTACAGCAAGGGTGCTCCTTAGAGACAAGAATAGTAAAATTTTTTTCATACACTTAAGACCTGTTTTCAGGAAACAGTGATTCCTCAGAAAAGGCATCATATTGGAGAAAATGGAATCAGAGAAAAAGGAAAAGGGCCACAATGAGATGTATTGATACAGTGACTGTAACAATGGATTTGATAATGGCAGAGATCATGAGGATGGCCCAGGATAGGGCAAGGTTCAGAGCTGTTATTCACAGGACTGCTGTAAGTCATAGTCAACTCAACAGCACCTTATAACAACAAGGAAAAAATGCCTTATAACAACAAGGAAAAAATGATGACAAATCAGATAGGGTGACAGAGCAGGCAGGCAGGGATAGCAGGAAAATGAGAGCCTGTGATATAATGGAAATCAAGGACACACACTTCTACACAAATTAGCCTACAATAGAAGCAAACAGATTGGTGATATCAAAACATTTTCATACAAATGTGTATACAAACCACAATGCATTTTAAGGATAGCTTTAGGGCAGTGGAGCATTTGGAATTAAATGACCTTAGCACACCAAAATGGCCTTTCAATTTGTTCCAAAAGCAACAGGGACTGAAAACGGAGATAATTCACATAAGCTATAGAACCCAGGCCCCTAAGCAGTGCAAATTTGCTCAACAGTGTGTGAAATGTGGAGTAGATGTGCCCTTAACATTTCCAATTTCTTCTCTCAATAATAATAGTAAAAATTAAAAAAAAATCAGCAAACACACTTCAGGGAAAGAAGGAAAGAAATAGGGAAATGAGAGACCTAAAAACTACAAGGTACATTTTCTTGATTGTGGCATCAGACAGTTAAGTAGGTTGGAGCATCAGACAACATGGGAAATCTTTGAAGCTCTCGTTTCGTTTAGGCCATGTCACAGGATTCATGAGGTGGCCCTGCAGGCCTATCAATGGCAGGGTTCTAGTCTAAGTTTGATGACCTGCCTTTCTCTGAAGATAATTCCCAAGATGGTTACTAGTTGAGTAGCTTGAACTGCCTCAAATAACATTGTCAATTTCTCCTCAGTGTTCAATGGCAGTTCATTCTTCACAATTTAGTATGACAAAGAGCCACTGAGAGAGCTTGTTAACATATAAATTCGAAGGTCTCCATACCCAGTGACTCTGGTCTAGTAGAATTTGAACCTCTTAATGGCTCCAAGAGTGCCTCAGTGATACAAATGCTCACATGCTCAGCTGCCAACCAAGAGGTTATCAGTTCAAGTCCACCCAGAGATGTCTTAAAAGAAAGATTTGGCAGTCTATTTCTAAAAAAATCAGCCACTGAAAACACTATGCAGCATAGTTCTACTCTAATTACCCAAACAGCCCCAGTGAGTCAGGCAAACTCAATGGCAATTGATTTTCTATCTAAGTGAGGTTGATGTTGCTTGGCCAGAAACCACACTTTGAGTCACTCATTCAATCATTGCCAGTGAGTCAGAATCAACTCATATTTGACCCTCTGTTGAATTTCTGAGACTGTAAATCACATAGGATTGCACTTCTTTCTCCCAAGGATAGACTAGATGGTTTGAACCCTGAGAGGTATGGCCTTTGGGTTAACAACAAAACTCCCTGTAGACACTTTAAGTAACACTGCTCATTTCTGATGGGGTGTACCCAAATGTGATAATATACCTTCTAGCCTCCAATTGTTATTATGTGCCTTTGTGTTGCCTGCAAGTCATAGTGTCCCTAAGGACAATAGCTCTGAACCCTGCCCTAATTTGAACCAATTTCATTGTTTCTGACATACTTACACCCATTACCTCAGTTACTGAGTCAATCTATCTCATCCAGAGTCGTCTTCTTTTGTTCAGTCCCTCCACCCTTCAACAGCCTCCCCTCTGCCATTTTTATACTTTCTTCAAATTAGTACATAAGCTAACCAAAAGAGTTTGGTTTGATCTTATTTTGCACATGCTGTCAGCCCTTGTTCTCTGAGGAAAGTCTCCTTCATTTGAATGCTAATTAAGCTTGCAGCAAAGGCTTAAATTAG
Organism: Elephantulus edwardii; assembly: GCF_000299155.1. NCBI lineage: Eukaryota > Metazoa > Chordata > Mammalia > Macroscelidea > Macroscelididae > Elephantulus > Elephantulus edwardii. The sequence goes on along the minus strand of NW_006399758.1, from coordinate 34,138,067 downwards.
CCTAGAAATATGCAAGAAATAGTGGAAGTTTTGGTTGGTTGATTATGCCAGATCTCCTTGGAAAATTATTGAAATGATCATTAAAAAATAATTAAAAGTGCTGAACTATATTTAAGTACCCATTATGCACTTCTACCTCCAGTCAGTTGTAATAACTGCCTTTGAAAAATCATTCCAGTTCCTTGAGGGTTATTTCATGCAAAGAAAAAGGAATATGACCCTGTCGTAATCATTACTTCCTGAAGCATGTCTTGGGAAACTAATTTTTCAATCACTTTCCCTTATTTTTAAAAGCATCGCTAGTTACTATATTGGTTTTTAAGAGATTAGTCTTCATGTTGACATCATCATTAAGTACAATAAATCTATATATATTATACAGAGACAGGTAATAAAGATGCTGCTTATTTTAATGCTGCCATCCACCAGTCATGTAAGTTTGCTCAGGACACATTTCATTACAGGCTTCTACTACTCATTCTTAATAAAAAGAATAATGTCTTCTCTATTTCACTTCATAGTGGTTTTGCAAGAATTAAATTAATTCATATCTACAAAAGTTTCTTACTATTTTTAAAGTACCATGTTCTAAAATAAGAAACTAGAAAAACACCGTGTTACTATTTTTTAAAAAAATACTAGCTATTGTGATAGAGAATTGATGCCTTGGAGCTGTGATGCTGGAAAAGAGTATTGAATATACCATGGACTGCTAGAAGAACAAACAAGTTCATCTGAGAGAGTGTGAAACCATGCTGGTCCTTGGAGGCAAGGATTCTGAAACTCCACTTGACATACTTTAGGCATGTTGCAAGGAGGCACCAGTCCTTGAAGAGGGACATCATGTTTGGGAGGGTGGAGGGACAGAGCAGGAGAGGAAGACCCTGGATAAGATGGATTGACTCAGTAACTGAAGTAATCGGGTAGATGGTCAGAGACAGTAAGACTGGCTCAGGATAGATCAGGGTTCAGAGCTGTTGTACAAAGGGTGCTATGAGTCTCACATATCAGCATATAACAACAACATTGTTGTTAGCCTTGTTATTATATAAATAACTCTTAAAAAGTCCATCTGTGTTGGAATTTTTGCTTTGATCTGTACTTGTGCATTGTTGTTATTGTTTTGTGCCATCAAGTTGAGACCTACTCATAGCTGACCCTCCAGTGGAAGTAACTCACACAGTAAGAGGCAGTAAACTACAACTAAACAAGAGGAAATCACCCATCTTTCTCCTTCGTTGAGCAGCTTATGGATTTGAGCCATTGGTAACAGCACTGCCCTTTACCAATTGACTTCCAGAGATGCCATTTGAGTGTTAGTATACGCAGCACAATGCAAAATATGAACTTACTATTTTCGCTGCTCACTTAGAAGATCTGAACTTAGGTGTTTTGCTTCTAATCAGTGAGTCATGGAACTTTGGCTCATCAGCTAAACCAACGTGCTATGGTCTCAATTTTTATAACATAGAAATGGTATCAGATTCTATGTTCTTCATGAAGGGAATGAAGAGATAAATCTGAATTTCAGTTCTAAGAATTTCAAACTAAGAGCTGGAGTCTGGTAATTTTAAACTCAGCTTCACAATTAAAAGACATCAATAACTAATGTTCAAAATTAACTCTTGGTGTACATAAAAAAACTTCTCCAACAAGGTAAAAAGGAAATTCACAGAGTGGAAAAAATATTTGGTAATGACATGTCTAATAAAGGACTTATATATAGAATTTATAGAATATTCAAACACCCCAACAAGATAAAAGTAAACAACCCTATCAGAAAATGGGCACAAGATATGAACAGATACTTCACCAAAGTAGACATTCAGATGGCGAACACACACATGAAGAAATGTTCAAAATCTCTAGATCTAAGAGACATGAAAATCAAAACAAGTAAGAGTTATCATCTCACTCTAGTAACAATAGCAAAGTTCAACACAGCATCAAACAACAAATATCGGCGAGGTTGTAGAGAAATTGGAATCCTATTTACTGCCGGTAGGCGTGTAAAATGGTGCAATCACTATGGAAGACAGTATGGCACTTTCTCAAAAAGCTGGAAATAGAAATATCATTTGACCCAGCAACTGCACTACTTAGAATATACCCTAAAGAAACTACTACTGTCACTCAAACAGATATATGCACACTCATGTGTATTGCTGTGTTGTTCACAATAGTAGAGATGAAAGTAACCCAGGTGACCATCAACAAATTAATGGATAGAGAAGCTGTGGCATCATCACACAATGGAATAATACTAGGCAGCACTGAAAAACAAGGAACTCATAAAATATTATACAAAATGAGTGACCCTGGAGAACATTATGCTGAGTAAAATCTCTCATTCACGAAAGGACAAATACTGCATAATGCCACTGTTATAAAACAGGACTGACATGGAGGTTGGGGGAAACTAAGAAGAGAAGGGATAAATAATGAACACTGCATTGAAATAGATGAGGGAAAGAATTGTCTGAAAGAAATATATGATTCGGTTTTATTTGTATGACAATAGTCCGAATAAGAATAAGCAAGTGGACTGGGGGGTGGGGTGGGAGCAGGGAGAAGATTGTGCAACAGTGAAAGAATTTTTTAAAAGGAAAAGCAAAAGGGGGGTAGGGAGGAAAATGTGCAACAATGAGTGAATGAGAATCCAAGTTTTCTGTAAGCTTTCATCAAAATATCAATACCTGGCAAGAAGCTGCAACTACAGTCTCAGAGGTGCACGATTCAAATCCACCAGATGCTCTGCTAGAGAAGGAGGAACAATCTCCTCCTGTACCAGTCAGATCTGATTTGACGGTACACACAAAAAATAATGAAATAAAAGAAATTTTTTAAAAAAATATATCAATACCAAAAGGGTGGTGGGGGGAGAGGATAACCCTTGGCTTTATAGAACTTCCAAACCTCCAAGAGAAAGGTTAAATGCTATTTCCTTAATTCATAAATGAAAGCCTATCAAATTCTGTGCTAGCACTGATAGCAAGTTGTCATCTCAAACTATAATTATCATCATTATTGCTTAATCTTGGGTTGACTTTAGTATATTCTAGAAGTGACTGATTAGTGATAGATGGTTAACAGCTTCTGCTTGCTTGGCTCCACAAGCAACACTCTTGGTACCAGCAGCCAGGAAATCAAAAGACAAACTGCATTCGAGAATCTGCTGTCAGGGACCTCTCCAGAGTACTGAAAAGCATTGATCTCAGTCTAGAGACTAAGGTACAACTGATCCGGGCCTGGTCTTCACTGTTACTTGCTATACATCAGAGAGCTGGACAATGACTAAGGATAATAGAAGATGAAACGATGCCCTTGAGTTGCAGAGCTGGAGAAGAATATCTAATTTACCGTCCACTGCTAAAAGAACTAAGAGGTCTTGTTCTGGAGAGGGTGAAACCAAGCTGCTTCTACCTTTCTCATTAATGGTATTTCTATCTTTCGCTGAGCCTCTACTTTACCAACCTTTACTATCTTTCACAACCCTCTGCCATTTGTGTAGTAGCGAGTATTACATTTGTAGTAGTGAAGTGTTTCATCTTCCTAATCCTGTGAGTAATATGCCCAACCAATTTTTATGTAAGTACTTCAGTTACTAAAATAATTACATTCACATTGATGTTATATGCATTTTCTCTTTTACTTACTCTCCTAGAAGACTTTCTATTTCTTAATATGAGGCATATTATCTTTGCAAAACTACCACCATTTTATTTGTATATTTGGCATATAGGGAGAAATCGGCAAAGAAATGTACATCATCAAACATGGAGAAGTTCAAGTTCTTGGAGGCCCGGATGGCACTCAAGTTCTAGTTACTCTGAAAGCTGGGGCAGTGTTTGGAGAAATCAGGTATCTGAAAGTTGTTTTATATATAATCAAGTCAATTATTTGTTTTAAAATAAAACTCTTGACTCATAAGTGAAGTCCTAGTTCAAGTTTACTAAATGTTTGATTGTGCTGAAACAATCAGTTAAATAAGGATTTTCACACTTCTTTTCATTCCCTCCCACAAAAGAGATTATGTTTCCTATAAAAAGGGCCATTCAGTTCTATAGTACTAGGACCTACATCAGTGCTTGACCCAAGAGAGATGCTTAATATTGCATGAAACTCATTGTTATCCAATAAAAACAACTCGTCATTCACCTTCCTTTGTGTTTCTGAGGATATAAATCACATGGGAGGAGAATGCTCATCTTTTTTTCACAAAGTGAATTCAAAATGCCAGAAAGGCTGAGATTTGGGGTTAACAGCACAAATCCCTACAAATTATGTCTGCATAAATGAATTCATGAATTTAAGAGCAAAGATGTTGAGAGAGTTGATCATTCTCAGGTTACTAGAAGACATATAAGAAGGTATTTTCTAGTAGATGAATGGTATAATCTTAGCTGTGGAAACATATTGCCTGACTCTAAAACCCAGTCACTTACCAGTGATGATACATAGACAAGTTATGCAACCTCTCAGCTCCTGGATTTATTAATATTAATATTATAATATGGTATTATA
>NW_006399758.1:34131883-34133383 GCF_000299155.1 Elephantulus edwardii | reverse complement strand
AAAAGCATATTAATAATAACAACAGTGTATCTTAGAGGGATGGTGAGTTAAGAGATGAAAAACATTTTGAATAGTATCTATTATCTCAGACAACCAACTGAAATCATTATTGTCAAGTCAATTTTAACTCATGAAGATCCTATAGAAGGAGTAGAACTACTCCATAGAGTTTTCAAGGCTATAAATCTTTACAAAAACAGACAGCCATGTCTTTCTCCCTCCTGACATCTGGAAAGAGTTTGGTACATGCTAATTATTAAAGTTACTATTTCTTAATTGCTAGGGGAGTTTATACTAGAAGCAATGTCTAAGAGTAAGAATCCAAACCAAAAATCAAACCCAGTGCCACTGAGTACACTAACTCTGACCCATATCAAGCCTCTACAACAGAGAAGGACTGCCTCACTTAATTTCCAAGACTTCTCTTTACAAAAGTAGATTGCAACATCTTTCTTCCTTGGATCAGCTGGTAGATCAGGAGTACTAATCTTTCATTCAGTAGTCAATCATTTACCCACTGTGCAACCAGGGGTCATGTAAGACTAAGAATGTTGTTTTGTTTTTTTTTAATTTTATTTTATTATTTTTGTGTACATGTACCATCAAATTAGATCTGACTGGTACAGGAGATTGCCCCTCCTTCCTCCGCAGAGCATCTGGTGGATTCGAACCGTGCACCCCTGGGATTGTAGTTGCAGCTTCTTGCCACTAGGCCACCAGAGCTCCCAAGAATGTTGTTTTTGTTAAGTGTTGTCAAATCAGAATTTATTTATCGCTGACCTTCCTGTGAGTTCCCAGAGGCCATAAATTGCAGGGGGAAAGATTGCCCGTCTTTCTCCCTCAGAACAGTTGGTGAGTTTGACCTCTGCCTTTGTGCTTACTATTATTAGGTCACCGAGGAAGGACAGAACCCAGTTTAGGCCAAGAAATACAGTTTATTGAGGAGAAACTGCAGGGCTGAATCTAAAGCAGAATCTAGCACCAACCGAAAGTTACAGTGGAGTTTTATATTGTTTTACAAGGAAATTGGGAGTTAGGATGTTCACAGGTGCTTGGTACGAGATAAGGGAGACGCCGGCGGTCATGAATCCTTCTTCCAGGGAAAGGGAGGTGAAAGAGTTTTGCAGCTCTAACAGAGACAAGCAGAGTTGCAGCTGCTACTCTGATCATGCCTGTGGCTGTTCTGGGGAAAGGGGAGGGAGAGCAGCTCCGCAGCCTTGACGCTTACCTCTAGGACCACCAGAGCTGGTCTAAGTAAGAATACAGAAAACAGCTCTGGTATGTTCACATAATGGAATACTACGCTGCATTGAAACACAAGGAATTCATGCAATATTATTCAAAATGGGTGACCCTGGAGGACATTATGCTGAGTGAAATATCTCAGTCACAAAAGGACAAACACTGCATAGTGCCACTATTGTAGAACGGGACTGACATCAGGGTTGGGGTGAGACTGAGAAAACTGGATAAATTATGCATACTGCATTGAAACACAAG
>NW_006399758.1:34118397-34130583 GCF_000299155.1 Elephantulus edwardii | reverse complement strand
GGAGAGGGACATCATGTTTGGCAGAGTGGAGGGGCGGCAAAGGAGAGGAAGACCTTTGATGAGATGGATCGATTCTGTGACTGGAGAGGTGGGGAAAAGTGCGTTTGAGATGGCTAGGTTGGCACAGGATAGAAGAGTGTATTGAGCTCTTGTACATAGGGTCGCTATGAGTCGCAAGCAACTCGATGGCACATAACAACAACAACATTCATTTATTCATTCAACAAATATTTATTGAGTGTCTGATATACACTTGTTGTTGTTGTGAACTGTCAAGTCAGAACCAATCAATAGCTGAGCCTCAGACAGGTTTTCAGAGGCAGTTAACGGCAGTAGAGGAGACTGCACATCCTGCTCCTGCAGAGCAGCTAAAGGATTCGAACCGAGTGCCTTTGGGATGGCAATGCAGCTTCTTGCCACTAGGCCACCAGAGCTCTAATATTCACTAGATTATCAATATTCTTGGTGATCTTGATAATTTCATGTCTTCATATTACCATAATTAAGTTTTCCTCAGGATGGTAAGTATATGATTTTTTTATTTAACTATATGTCTTCTATTTGTTTTTTTCCCTTCTCACTTTACAACTATGTGGGTACTCTTCACAAGTAGTAGTGGAAAACACTTCTTGAAAAGTCAGGGACTTTAGTTCTTTGCCTATTTCTGCCATCCTCTTCCTGAGAATCTTTGCAAAAATGATCTCCTATTTTTGTTATTTAATAATTGCTGTGCTTTGAAGGTCATAAAACACAGCAAAGCCTAATTGAAAACATGTAGAAATTAATTAGCTGACCTCTCCCAAGGGTTGAGTACTCCCTTAAGAATAAAGCTTCACAAATACAAGTCTGTTAATTGCTGATATTATCATTTCATGTGGAAATAACTTAAGAATACAATCCAGGTGCTTCTAAATTGAAGTTGAAAGAAATCGTATCTTTATGTGAGAATCCTATGTCAGAAATATAATCTGAATTTGTCTTGTTGTTATTGTTGTGCACCACCAAATCAGAACCAACCTACAGCTGACTCTCCAGCGGGTTTTCAGAGGCTTAAATTACACAGGAAGAGACTGCCCATCCTCCCACAGGTATATAATCTCAAATTAGTTGGCAAGCTCCAAACTTGTTCAATAAAGAGCTTTTTCTCTTGATTGTTATTTTGGCTGCTGTGGGTAAGAACCACAATGCATCTGCCTCTTCCCAGTATTAGCTTCATTATACTGGGCTCAAGGTGGAGTCATTTATGCTGTCTCATGGCATGCCAATTGAAATATTCAACAAACAGACAATGGCCTGGATGTGCTCACTAAGTTGTGCCAAGAAATCCGGAGGAGAGCCAGCTGGCCGACTGACTGGAAAAGATGGATATCTGTTCCCATTCCAAAGAAACGTGGCCCAGCAGAGTGTGGAAATTTTCAAACGATATCATTAATATCACATGCAAGCAAGATTCTGCTGAAAATTATCCAAAAACGTTTGGAACAATATGTCAACAGAGAACTGCCAGATGTGCAAGCTGGATTTAGAAGAGGTCGTGGTACTAGGGATATTATAGCTAATGTTAGATGGATCTGGCAGAAAGCAAAGAATACCAGAAGAATGTCTATCTGAGCTTCATTGACTATACAAAGGCTTTTGACTGTGTGGATCCCAACAAGCTATGGCTGACTCTGAGAAGAATGGGAATGCCAGAACATTTGATTGTGCTAATGCAAAACCTATACTTGGACCAAGAGGCAGTTGTCAGAACAGAGCAAGGAGACACTGGATGGTTCAATATCAAGAAGGGGGTCCGTCAGGGATGTATTCTGTCTCCATACCTTTTCAATCTATATGCAGGACAGATCATCCAAGACACTGGGCTGTACAAGGAGGAATGTGGCATCAGGATTGGTGGAAGAAGCATCAACAACCTGCATTACGCAGATGACAAAACCCTGCTTGCTAAAACTGAGGTGGACCAGAAGTGCTTGCTACAGAAGGTCAAGGACTGCAGTCTTCAATATGGATTGAAGCTCAACATCAAGAAGACAAAGATTCTCACCACTGGGCCAATTGGCAGCATCAGTATGGATGGTGAAGAGATTGAGATAGTTAACAGTTTTAGTTTACTTGGTTCCACAGTCAACACTCTTGGTAACAGCAGCGAGGAAATCAAGAGACGAATTGCATTGGGAAAGTCAAATGTGAGGGACCTCTCCAGAGTACTGAAGTACAATGATGTCAGGATGGAGACTAAGGTGCACCCGATCTGGGCAATATAGTCTTTGCAATTCCACGCTGTCCATCAGAGAGTTGAACAGTGAATAGGGTTGATAGAAAGAGAATTGATGCCTTTGAGCTGTGGTGCTGGAGAAGAGTGTTGAATATACCATGGACTGCTAGCAGAACAAACAGGTCTGTCCGGGAGAAGGTGAAGCCGGAATGCTCTGTGGAGTCAAGGATTCTGAAGCTTCATCTGACATACATGCATGTTGCAAGGAGGGACTGGTCCTTGGAGAGGGACATCATGTTTGGGAGAGTGGAGGGGTGGTGAAGGAGAAGAAGACCTTTGATGAGATGGATCAATTCTGTGACTGGAGTGGTGGGAATGAGTGTGTTTGAGACAGTGAGGTTGGCACAGGGTAGAATGGTGTTCAGAGCTTCTTGTACATAGGGTTGCTATGAGTCGCAAGCAATTCAATGGCACATAACAACAACAAAATGTCAGGAAACTCAAACCTGGCTAGTTTCCATTTGCTCTAAATTCTATCCCTTCTCAGAAACTAAAACCTAAACCAGCCAATTCCTTCTTGCCATCTTAGCTACACTTTAAGATCTGGCTACAAAAGATCTCCACAAAACACAGAAGGAGAGTAACTTGGAACTAACAAATTACTTTTTACCTCTCCTTACTTCCTTGTTCTTATACCACTTCACCTATAAAACTCTAGTCTCATCTGCTTATCCGTGAACACTCTTCTGTGAATTTCTGGGCCTGCTGAAGATGACTTCATAGTAGTTTCTGTTTTCATGGTTTTCCTTGTGCTTAATGACAAGTTTTAGTCACTAAATGTATTTAACCAACTTCTATATTTCTATATCTCATGCTTCCAGAAATGTATCTTAATTTTAACTACTGGAATTGTTCTTCAGATTTTAGGGAGGTCTGGTGGCCTAATGGGTAAGGAAATGTGCTGCCAACCCAAAGGCAGGTGATTGGAATCCACCAGTTACACCAAAGAGAAAAATGGACTGAAAACTTGACTGGATAGTCAGTTGCGAGTAGGTTCTGACTTGAGGGAATATAACAATATTATCAGGTATTAATATCAGATATTAAAGGATTCCTTGCTGTTTAATCTGTCTGGCAATTTCTCCTCCTGGTAAATCTCTACTCTTCTTTCTGAATCCAATTCAAATGTCACGTCTTTTAAGCCATTTCCACCTTCCCTCAAAAATATTAGCTGTCCTTCTGTCCTGTGGTCCCATTGCATTTCCTTCAGGCATTTATTAGTTACTACTGATTTACAATTCATTTGTTCAGATTGGTGTCTCCAACAGACTGAGCTATTAAAAGTGAGACACTAAAACTGATACTTGTCACTAGTAGTGCCATAAAAACTGTACAATAAAGGTTGATATTTATGGATATTTTTAAAGAATAATTTGTAGTTTCTATTCAGTAGTTTTCAAATAATTATTCCTTGTGAACTGACTCACATATGGACAAAACTCGGAAAATTCTATTTGAGGTCTTAGAGTATAACGTAAAATGCCCCAGAGAAGTCCAGGCCTTTCTTCTCAATGTCAGCTGTGATCGTACAATGGTGGAAAAGGAACAAGAAGGAACAGCTTCTCTCTTCTTTAAATTTTTTTATTTTATATTGGTTTGCTTACAAAATTCATATACATTGTGTTCACACTATACTTCATTCACATTGTGTTTCCTAGAGTCATTCTCATGCATTATTTTTTTATAAAAGTAATCACCACTGGACTATGCCCATCATTAACCTGTCTTTTCTGGTCCCCACTGGATCTTTCATATTTCCTTTACCTTCCCTCCACCTAACAAATAGTGCAACTCTGTGATTTTGCCCCTTTCCATCCTCACCACTCTGATCCCACATGTTTTACTAATTACCCTTCTATTTTTAAAATAATGGTCTTAGGCAGTATTTGTCCTTATGATATGGAGTGGCTCACTCAGCATAATGCCCTCCAGTCTCTCCCAAGTTATGTAGTAATTTTCTAAATCATTGCTCTTGAGTGTTACTTTGTATTTCATTTTATGAATGTGCCACAATTTCTCTTAAGATCCTTACAAACAAAACAAGCAAATGAAAGATTACAATACCAGTTGATTAGATAGATAAATTGTATACCATGACAAGTGTATACACAAGATGCTGTCAAGCAAAAGGCTTATCAAGAACTTGTGAAAGTGACCTTAAATGGGGAGTAGGGGGGAGGACCTTTGCAGATGTAATTAAGTTAGAGCCTTCAAGATGATATCATCCCAGGTTATCCAGGTGACTTCGAAATCCAAAGATAGATATCCTTCAAAACTATAGCCTAGAAGAAGACTCAGGGAAGAGATCTTTTGAGCAGAGGCAGAGATCAGAATTTTGTAGTCAAAGAACACTTTAGAGGCACCAGAGGCTGGAAGACGTGATGAACCACTCTTCCCTGGAGTCTAAAGAGGGATACTAACCTTCCCAATGCCTTGCTTCAAAACTTTGAAAACTAAATTTCTGTAGTCTCAAGTCATCTCATTTGTAGTATATTTGTTATAATAGCCTTGGTAAAATAATGCAAAATAAGACTTTTTAAATTACTGTAGGGAGAAACAATCATGCATGATATTTCCCTCTGCTTTACCCAACATGGACAGTTGACTATATATGTCAATTTCCATTACTACCTATACTGCAATTCATTCACTTCTTATCTTTTCCATTGCTATTACTTTGGCCTAAACTATCACTGCTGTCCAATTGCAACAGCCTATTGTCCACATCGAAGCCAGAGGGAACACCTGGAGACAGGGCACTAATGCCACAGGCCTCGTGCTTAAAAGCATTTGATGCTCTCATGCTGCTCTTAGTAGAAAGAATAAAGTTCTCATCCTAATCTGCAGGATCCTGCTGGATCTAGGCTGTCTACATTTCTACCTCGAGTTGTACTTCATCTCCTTTGCTTTCTTTAATGCAGGCATCCTGGCTCTTTTTAAGCTCCTTTATTGTTTTCACACACCTTCTAGCCACAGAGAGTATCTTACATATGCTGTTACTTCTGTCCAGATAATTTCACTACTCTCTTTCCTTCTTCCTCAGCTTCTTTTAAGTCTTCCTTGAGTCCCCCTGCAGAGATCTCAGTTCTCTTTCCAAGTCATGTCCCTTTGGAGCACCTATATTTGTACTTATGCATTCCTTGTTGTTATAATATATCACTGAATCGCCCTACAGATAGTTGCCCATTTGGAATTTTTCAGAGGCAGTAATTGCATGGGAGGAGATTTTCCACATTTCTCCTACAGAGAAGCTGGTGGATTGGAACCATGTGCCTTCACTTTGGCAGCACAATTTCTTACCATTATGTCACCAAAGCTTACTTCTTCATTATGATCAGCCTTACTAAATTGCATCAGATCAATCGCATATGGCTGTCCCAATCGTGCTCTGCATCCAGATGTTCAGTGAGAGATTACTGTGCCCTGTTGAGTCAGAATAGACCCGTAGCTGACCCTCTAGTAGGTTTTTAGAGGCAGAAAAGCACACAGAAGAAGATTGCCCATCTTTCTTGCATGAAGCAATCAGTGGATTTGAACCAAGTGCCTTCAGGATTGCAATGCAGTTTCTCACCACTAGGCCACCACAGGTAGGAGGATTGGAATTCAAGCACACTCCTCTTCTGAATCTTGAGCTCTAGATATTTGCTCCGCCTCAAGCACAGGTGCACAGGTGCCCTTGTTTTGTGAAAGGGGATGGTTTTCTAGCCAAGCTCTGCACCTACAAGGCTACACATGCCAGAGAGGTCATATTTTTGTAATGTGTAAGAGGACACTTGACACAGGGCCCCAGGACCTGGGTAGATACCATGTTTGCTTTTTGGTACACTCTCTCTAGCCTTTAGCTTAGTGCTTGGCCCATGAAAGTGCCTCATAAATACAGAATAAATAAGTGAATGTAATTATCTATTTTTGTGAATGTACAAATATATTCATTTTTGTCATGAATATGCATAGTCAGGCTGGTGCCCTTATGTGTCACTTTTCAAGATTAAGAATAACACTGCTATATTTACCTTGATAAAATCACTTTGTCTTTCTTTTCAGGTTATTTCTTTAAGGATTATTCCCCAAAGTGAAATAATTGGGTCAAAAGGTAGAAACATTTCTATAACTCTTGTAATATATGGGCAGATTATTTTCTAGAAAAAGAGAACCAATTTACAATGCAACCAACAATGTATAGCTATTTCCCCCCGGCACTGGGGATGTTACTTTATTATTCTCTTTGGTTTTGCATTTTAATAGGCTGTTTTAATTTGCCTTTCTCTAAATAGTGCCTGGAAATTAATAGGTCCTCAATAAATATTTGCTAAATGAATTCATTTCCTTTGGGCCTATTTATTTTCATGAATGTAATCATTTGCCCTCTGCATTTTTCTCCTTTTTTCATCATCTTTTTGTCATCCTATTTTTAATAAGCTATTGAATAGCACTTAGACATTGATACATTCTATATGTTTTAAACAGCCTGATTTTCATTCAATATGTTTAAGTTTTAAATTCTTACCAGTTAATGTTTGCCATATCTCCCTTTCATAGGACTTCTTTTTGATATTTATTTTATACCACAGTGGGGAAAAATATCACAATATGCTGAAAAATAATTTTAAATCTTTTCTCCTTCTAAACCATTTTCCCATAGTGTTCCTGAACATTCAAATTTTTAAAATGAGGGTAAAGAGGAGACCTCTGGTTCTTTAGAATGTTTTCATCCTCATTTCCTATTCCTTATTAGTATAAATCTATTGTTCTCATTTTTTCTCTCTCCTTCCTTTCCTAAAAGCCAAAAATCATAGATTCATTAAACATATGAACAAAAATTAGGTTTGACTAAAGAGAAAATTTTTAACTATGAAGAAAAATTTCCACATCCATTTTTTCTTACCCCAAATAAGTAAACTCTAAATATGTTTAAAAATGCACATTTATGTTTCTACTACATCTTTTAAATAGAGTGTCTTTGATAAGGTAGCACATTTAACTCTGGGAATATTCTTTCTAACCACTCCTAAGCTTCATGATGTTTCTATGAGTAAATACATTATTAGTGCCATTGTTGAATCATTTCCTCAAATATTCACCTCCTAAAATAACTTAGTGTCTCTAATTCTATGAAAATCAAACTCTTTAAGACCATTGGGGAAAGCTGAGCAATAAGAGTAAGGAATTGTGCTGCTAATCCCATTAGCTGCTCTGTGAGGGACAGATAGGCAGTCTCTTCCAGAGACCTTACTCCCTTTGAAAACCTGTGAGGGAATCAGCTCTGAGCAGACTGGGACTGACAGTACTCAAAAACAAAGACTCAGATGGTCAGATCTCTGCACTGTTTATGACTCCACCTTGATGGTCTTTGTTTCAGATTTTTTCTTTTTGTTCATATGTATTAAAATAACAACCATGGCTACACTGTTAACACTGAAGTCATGGCATAAAGAAAAGATCTCTTCTTTGATCTCAAATTTTAATTTCTGCTATGAAACTCATTAGTCCTTTCCTTGAGCGTTTCTAAATCACTCTTCTGATTTTGGAGTTGATTTCCATGTCTGTAAGACTAAGTAGTAACTTACTTTACTTGATGTTGTCATCAAATAAGGAAATATAGTGAGTCTTTATTTTACAGAATGATTTAAAACTATTAGCTCTATATAACATTATTAACTCTTTGAATGACAAAGAAATAGCCACCGATGAAGCTATGATAGTCATTTGTTTCATACAGTATTTTCTAGCTAAATTATCATAGATATCTTTTGGAGACTTAAAGGAGAACAAAAATACAACAGCTAGAATAAAATTTACACATTACTCGTTTCTGCCCTCTTTTCTTCCTTTGAATTTTTACCCAAATTCTTCATTGCTATTCTACTTTTTTAAAGCTAATTTAATTCTGAAATCAAGACTTGTGAATAAAGGGGCTGTATACTTTGTATCTCTTAACTCTTCTCTTTGGGCAAAATAGAATAGACAAGCATATTTTAACTGTAAGAGGGAAAACCCAGAACAATGGAACACTTACATAGGGTTCTATAGTCACCAAAATTATCCTTCAAAAAATGAAGATGTAAAGTATTGTCTCTGTAGACTGCTATGTCTGTTGGCCTTGGCATCCCCTGAAATGTGGTTCTAATCTCCACTTAGAGTCTTCCTAGGAGCCACTGGTGGATTCAAGCAGCCATGGGAAGAACGATAATTCCACAAGAATCATAGCTACCATATTTTAGTGGCTAAAAATGTTCTAAAATTAATCATACATAAAGCCATAGATCCAAAAAGCTAAGATAATATAAAAAAGATAATTTTTATAAAGATAATTTTTTTAAACTTTTTTAAATTTTATTATTTTGTATGTGTACCGTCAAATCCGATCTGACAGGTACAGGAGGAGATTATTCCTCCTTCTCCAGCAGAGCATCTCGTGGTTTCAAACCGCATAGCTTTGGGATCGCAGTGCAGCTTCTTGCCACTAGGCCATAAAGATAATTTTTTAAAGCCTAAAAATTCTACTTTGAGGGATTTCAGATTCAATGACAGAAAATAAAAAGCAAGTTCTTGAAAGAAGCTGGGATAAGAGAATGAGAGAGTCCTGCTTCACGTATTTCTTACCAGAAGTCATGCATGCAAGAAGAGAATAGACTAACATATTTTAAATGTAAGAGGGAAAATCTAGAACAATGGAACACTTAGCTAGAATTCTATTTTCACCAAAATTATCCTTCAAAAAATGAAGATGTAAAGTATTATCTCTGAGACCTTGTTATGTCTATTGGCCTTGGCATACCCTGAAACTGTAGTTCTAACCTCCTAGGCTTGGAGATTCCTTCCCTCCAATTGCTTGATTTTGACCAAGAAATTTCACAATTTTGCCCTGTTTTCTCTAACATATCCATGGATCTGTGGCAGACACACAGATACATATGTAGAAATAGCATTGCCAATCTGTATGGTCATAATCACCTACACATGCTTTTATAGTCTCAATCACCTACACACACCTTTTTGTCATGCCTGTCACCCTACATATTCACTCAGAAATTAAGAGGGTGAAGCCTGAGTCATCCTTGGAGGCAAGAATGATGAGGCTTTAGAAATGTATAATCTGGGGAGGATAAAATTGATGAGTGAAACCTTCTGAAGATTGAATCCATGTGTACCTCAAAATTTTTCCCAACAGAGTGAAAAGAAAACCTACTGATTGAGGGAAAATATTTGGCAATACCATTTCAAACAAAGGTCTTATATCAAGAATTTACCAAATCCTACAGGACCTTCACAAGAAAAAGACTAATAACACAAATACAAAATGGACAAAAGACATGGAAAGAATTTTCACATAAGAAGATATTCAGATGACCAACAGACACATGAAGAAATGCTCCAAATCACTGGCAGTAAAAGTGATGCAAATCAAAAACGCAGTGAGATACCATCTCCCTCCAGAAGCAGTGGCAAAGTTTAGCAGGGCAGCAAGTAATAAATGTTGGAGAAGATGTGGCAAGATAGGAACTCATACACATTGTTGGTGAGATTGTAAAATGGTACAACCACTCTAGAAGGCAGTTCAGCGTTTCCTCACCTGAAAAGAGAAATTCCATGTGACCCAGCTATTTCACTGCTTGGAATATACCTCAAGAAAATGAGAACTGAGGCAACAACGGAGACTTGTAAACCAATGTTCATAGCAGCATTATTCACCATTACAAGAACATGGAAACAGCTAAAATGTCCAGCGACAATCAAATGGATTGAGAAATTATGGTACATGATGGAATACTATGCAGTACACAGGAACAATGATTTTGTAAATCACTACCTAACTTGGAAGGGCTTGGATAGCATTATACTATGTGAATTAACTCAGTCCCATAAGGACAAATACTGCATAAGGCCATTATTGTAGAATGTGCATGAGGATCCAAGTGGGGAAGGGTGAGAGCAGAGGAGTGAGGACAGGGGGGAAAAGGAAACGGGGTGGTTAGTCATAAGGTTGCACAATTTGACTGATGGAGGGAGGTGTGGGTAAAGGAAATGGGAAAGACCCAGTGTGAAAAACAATGTATACAAGCTTTGTAAGTAACCAGCATCCAATATATAATAACAATGTTCTTTCAGTTGAAAAAAAATAAAAGAATGATGAGGCTTCACCACACATACTTTGGGAATGTTGCTAGCAGGGGCTATTCTTGGAGAGGGACATGATGCTAGGAAGGGTGAAGGGTCCACGATGGAAAGACCTTGGGCCAAGTGGATTGACACAGTGACTGCCACAATTGGCTCTTGTGTTTCACAAAGTGTGAGGATGGCACAGGATAGAACAGGATTCAGATCTTTTCTTCATAAGGTTGCTATGAGTGCTACTCAAGCCGACAGCACCTAACAACAACAGCACTAATAATGCCAGATTGTGTAGATAATAGCATTTCTCTTTATTGTCTATATCTGTTTGCACTTTTTGTGTTTCACTTTTCCTTAGTGATATTGTGCTGATTATTCTTTTGTTGTTGTTGTTGTTGTTGTTGTGTGCCTTCAAATCAGATCTGACAGGCACAGAAGGAGATTGTCCCTCCTTCTCTAGTGGAGCATCTGGTTGATCCGAACCATGCGCCTTTGGGATTGCAGCACAGCTTCTTGCCATTTCTTGCTCCCCCTGATTACTCTTTATATTCTTTTCCATTCATCCAATTTTTTTTCTCTTATCTAGCTGGGGAGCTCTGGTGGCTTAGTGATATGGAGTTGCATTGCTTCAAAAAGAGCAGAAAATGGGACATGGGGGCACAGGGCCCTGAGCATCTTTCTGGGAGGGCCAGAAGGAGTGAGAATGGCACAACCCCTCACCACCCAGAGCAGATGAAGATCACATAGTACAGCCCCATAAAGCTCCCAGAGCCACACCAGCAGCAAGAGGTTAATTTATTTGTTGTTGACTCACAGACTTTACTCACAGTTGTGGCATTTAGAGTGGAGTTCATTAGGAAAGTAAGTCGGAGAGTGGAGGAGGTAAAGAATATCACCCAAGGCAAGTCTAGGGTTTAACCCAACAGTCCCAGGGCTCAATTCTGCAATTAGGCCTGGTTCTTGTTTCAGTTCAGCAGTCTGCTTTTCCTTCCATTATTTGGCAAGAAGAGTAAAACTTTAACTGTAGCCTTTATCTCTGGGTTCCTCTGGTTATACCTTGCCACAGTTTCTCCACAGGAATACCTCACTCTCTTCACCACCATCAGCGGGATATCACTCTGTTCTCATTCTCATCTAGGTATTACTCCAGTCTCCCTCAAGTCTTGCCACCTCGGGTGGGAAGCATTCTCTCTCTTATTCTGGTCCCATAGCTGTTGATAATTTGCAAGTCCATATGTCTGCAGTTAAGGTAGCTGGAGACCATAAGGGGCTAGAGAAGCCAACTTTTAAAAAAGTATGGAACGCTTCACAAATTGGCATGTTATCCTTGTGCAGGAGCCATGCTAATCTTCTCTGTGTGCTTCCAACTTTAGTATATGTGCTGCCAAAAGGAGCGCTAGAGAAGCCAACTTTTAAGCTAACATCACAACTGCCAGCCTAAAGGCATATGGTTTGAATGCACTAACTGCTTTATAAGGGAAAGATAGGCAGTCTCCTCCCATATGATTAAATTGCTTCTGAAAAACTACTAGAGGATAAACTATGAGTCAATTCCAACTCGATGGTATATAACATAACAACTTAACTGCTGGTGATTTTCCCTTCCCCCTCTTCCCAACCCTGGTAACCTGGTTACTTTCAAATATAAGGAATCCATCAGGGATGTATTCTGTCTCCATACCTTTTCAATCTGTATGCAGAACAGATCATCCGAGACGCTGGGCTGTACTAGGAGGAATGTGGCATCAGGATTGGTGGAAGAAGCATCAACAACCTGCGTTATGCAGATGACACAACTC
>NW_006399758.1:34087529-34117687 GCF_000299155.1 Elephantulus edwardii | reverse complement strand
GTTTAGGGCTCTTGTACATAGGGTCACTATGAGTCACAAATGACTCAATGGCACATAACAACAACAACAATATTTAAACCTTTCCTTAACTTTTTATAGTAGTAGACTCACTCAGCGTAATGCTTATCCACATTATGAGGTGTCTGAGGATTCCTCATTTTCTTTAACATTGCATAGTATTGCATTTCATGTACTGTTGTAGTTTCGGGTTTTGTCTATTAATCTGCTCATGGGCACATAAGTTGTTTCCACATCCTTGCTTTTATGAATCATACTGCCAGAAACATGGATGCCCATATATCTATCAGTGCCCTGGCTCTCACATAAGGTGTCAGTATTAGTCTCTCCCCATTTGGAGTAAAGAAGTATGAATAAAGTTAATGACTATCAGTCCAAAGGACTAATGAACCATGTGAACTTCAGTGATCCTTAGACAGAAGAACAAGATGGTACCTGGCAACCACGGCTAACTGCTCTGAACGAAGGTACCTGATAGAGTGGGAGAAAAAGAACAAAACTTGAAATCGCCAAAAACAAAAAAATCTTGGTGGTTTGTCACAAAGTGATGTCACCCCCTAGATTATGGCCTTTAGTCCAATTTCAAGCTTGAGACTGAAATCACCCTCATGACTAAACTTCCAGCCAAGTGATAGATGGGCCTATACACATGTAATAACACCAGGGAGTAACTCACTCCTTAGAACAATCATCTACACTAAATAAAAAGGCAGCATCGCCAAGGATAGAGTCCAGAAGCTGCAAAGGATAGGAAAGAAGGACAAATGGGAACTGGAAACACCGGAAAGAAGTGAGAAGAAGGTTATTTACAATATGAAGATTGTAATCAATGCCATGAAACATGAAATGCATGAATTATTGAATGGGAAGTCCATTTTCTCCGTGAACATATACTCAAATCAACAATGGAAAGCTTTTTTTAATGAAGGATAAGGAATCTTTCAGAAAAATAAAAACTGAGGAACTACCTCATAGACCC
Organism: Elephantulus edwardii; assembly: GCF_000299155.1. Lineage (NCBI taxonomy): Eukaryota > Metazoa > Chordata > Mammalia > Macroscelidea > Macroscelididae > Elephantulus > Elephantulus edwardii. The sequence goes on along the minus strand of NW_006399758.1, from coordinate 34,116,690 downwards.
CTTTGTAGGAAATGTTTTTTAAAAGTTCTTCAAAGCTCAGAAAGCTGAACATAGAAATTACATATGACCCAGCTACTCCACTGCTTGGGATATACCCTGAGAAAATGAGAACTGAGGCAACAACGGAGACTTGTACACCAGTGTTCATAGCAGCATTATTCACCATCACAAGAACATGGAAGCAGCCCAAATGTCCAACCATAATCAAAGTGATTGAGAAATTATGGTATATTCACACAATGGAATATTACACAGCACACAGGAACAATGATTTTGTAAAGCACTACCTAACTTGGGAGGGACTGGAGAGCATTATGCTAAGTGAAGTAACTGTCCCATAATGACAAATACTGTATAAGATAATTATTGTAGAATGTGTATGATGATCCAATGGGGGGCAGGGAAGGAGCAGAGGACTGAGGATGGGGGGGGTGGTAGTTAATCATAGGTTCACACAATTTGAAGGATGGAGGGAGAAGAGGGTAAAGGAATTGGGAATGATTGATGTGTATACAATGTATACAAACTTTATAAATAAGTATAAAATAAAAAACTATTAAAAAACTTTTTTCAAGAAACAGGAAAAGGGTATAGAAGTCAGAAACTCAGATCTACACAAGAAAAGAACATTGGATAAGAAAGAAATGAAAACAAAAACATTTTCATATTTTACTTATCTTCAATAGATATAAAAAGATAACAGCTTAGAAAATAATTATAACAACAGTGTATTGGATGATTATAGGATGTGACTAGCTAAAACTAACAACAGCATTATTATAAGGAATGGGAGCAAGAATTGGAATTATTCTGTTAGAAGGTGCCTGCACTCCCAGATGAAGTTTATATTATTTGAAGATGAGCTTAAATTAGTTAAAAGCTGTTGGAAACCCTTATGAAAATAGCTTCCTTTTTTTCAAAAAAAGTAAGTATCATTGATGTGACAAAAGAAGATGAAATGTTCAATCAAAGCCAAAAAAACTAGGAGGGGGGGATGGAAAAATTCAGGTAAGCTCACATTAAGGGATTAAATAGGACTTATTACACTTAACATTACAAATGAATACAGGAATGTGAGGACATTAAAATTACTCCATCAAGACAGAAAGTATGTATTGGAATCTGTAAATGTTTACCATGTTAATACCTACTTACTTTTCTCATTGCTTTTAGTTTGACTTTCTTTCGTCATGATAATAGCACTTACTTTATTTTTTATAAGGTTCTTCCCCAAACAAATTCTACCTCCACTGGTTTGATTGGGGTTGGGTTTTTTTCAAGATAAAACATAAAATGTCCTCTCTCTCTCTCTCTCTCTCTCTCTCTCCCCGTGTGTGTGTCACTCTATGTGTGTGTGTGTGTGTGTGTGTCTCTATCTCACTCTTTCTCCACCCTATCTTTACTCAATCATCTACCTAAGTTCCTCCTATCTACCTTCTGACCTATCTATGGAATAGATTTTATTATTTGAAGGGCCTTGATTCCATGTGGCTATTTCACTCACATTCCCGTAGACTTGGGTGCATGGTAATCCAGTAGTTAGATAGGGCTGCATGGCACTGGGGAATTTAATTTGAGCCTAAGAGTGTCTGTGTGTGTGTCAGACTATGAAAGCAGAGCGGAAATACATATTTAAATGTCAGGTTATTTTGAGATTTCTCAAGCTTTAATTACACTTGCCTACAGGTTACACGTTTGGAGTGCTTGATGAGTTTTTGAACAGAGGAAATAGTTTGCCTGCCAGATGGATTTTGCCCAAACTCTCAGCAACGTTTAAAATAGCATCATTTTCCCTCTTGTCCACAAAATGCTTCTCCAGCATCCCACCAATAGAAAATTTCCCTCAATGAACAGCTTTGTAAGAAAGTCCCAAAATATTCCCAACCCTACAAAGAGGTTTCTAAATGATCATGTGCTAGAGGACAAACAGTTCAGTTAGTATTAAATGTCCCCAAATGAAAGAAGGGTGAATGGAACAATGGTCCATGAGACAAAGGAATTGATTCCACCTAAATCCACATCTGCTTCTGAAATCTGGACATGAAGTAACAGGAACTGACAGAAATGGGCCTCTAGAATGACATATTTACGTTAATGTTTCTAGGAAGTAAGCTGTACTTAATGTTTGCTGTGACTATACATGGCAGAGGGCTCAAATTTCTCTCTAGTCTTTGTTTTCCTCTCTCTTGATGACTTTGGTCTTCCCTAAGCAGGTTTGTTAGAGAGAGATCTTCAGCATGGATCTGTTTCAGCTACATTCCATGCTATTGACAGAGGAACTAAGAGTGTGGTACTAAAATATGGAGAAATGAAAGTATTCTACAATCTTATGATTCAGTTTCCAACTTTTACTTGGCCTCTGTCCCTGGGGTGTAACTTTCTCAAGTGTTACTTAGCTTCCCATTTTCGTTAGGTAAAACAAGAAGGTTAGAGAGCGCTGAGGTGAGATAATACCCTTCCTTTAGGTGGGATAACACTCCGTTAAAGTTTAGAAGCTGGCCTTTGTTGTGGAGAACAAATACATTTTGGGAACATTTCATATGATTTTTTTCCCCCTTCACCCTGACAAATCCACCAGAGGGTTTGTGTTAGCTCTTCACAGTGAGAACACAATGAGGTTCCAGTAGGTAAAAGCAACAAAAATGTATCTTCCTAAGACTGTAATTCTCAGGAGTGTCTCACTCTTTTGCCAGTTCATACTCATCCTCCAGGAATTTGTCAACATTGTCATTTACTTCTTCCTTCAGTTTATAAATCTTTGCTTTTAAGCAGCACCCTAGTTAGGCTTTCTCGAAGAGACTTGTTAGTTCTTTTTGCAGTCCATGAGGTATTCATTCAGAACTCTTATCCAACACCACAATCGAAAGTCTTTGCTGCTTCTTCTGTCATCCGATGTCATCCTCTAACTTTCAGATGCACAGGAAGTAGCTGAAAAGACCATGTCTTGAATTAGGCGCACCTTGGTCTTTAAACTCACATTGTGGCTCTTTGGCACTTGCTGAGGTCCTCGAGAGCAGATTTTTCCCAAAGCAACACATGTTTTTATTTCTTTTTTATACATATTTTTTCTTGTTTTTATATAATAATAACTTTACAGTATGTTTCATTCATATACATTGTTTTATACAATCTTTCGTTTACATTGTGTTTCACACAATCATTCATATACATTCTATTTTATATTTTTTATACTAGTTTATTTGCAAAATTCTAATACATTGTTTTTCATACCAGATCCTTCCAATTTCCCTCACCCCCACCCAACAAATTGTATGACCCTATGATGAATCACCCATCCCCCGCACATCCTCATCCCTCTGCTTCCAGCCTCCTCTCCCCCTTGGATCCTCATACTCTTTCTACAATATTGGTTTTATACAGTATTTTCCTGATGGGACTGAGTTAGTTCACTCAGCATAATGCTATTCAGTTCCTCCCAAGTTAAGTAGTAATTTACAAAAGCATTGCTCCTGCAAGCTCCGTAGTATTCTATCATGTAAATGTACCATAATTTCTCAATCTATTCAGTTGGGATTGGACATGTTTTTGAACAACACTATTATGAACATTGGTGTATAAGTCTCCGTTTGTTCCTCAGTTCTCATTCTCTCAGAGTATATTCCAACAGGTGGAATAGCTGGGTCATATGTTCAGCTTTTTGAGGAAGCATCAAACTGCCTTCCAGAGTTGTTGTACCATTGTAACAATCCCATCAACAATGTACAAAAGTTCCCATTTTGCCACGTCCTCTCCAACATTTATTACTTGCTGTCCTGTTAAACTTTGCCACTGCTACTGGAGTGAGATGCTACCTCATTGTGGTTTTGATTTGCATCTCTCTTATTGCCAGGGATTTGGAGCATTTCTTCATGTGTCTGTTGGCTTTTCAAATATCTTCCTCTGTGAAAATTCTTTCCATGTCTTTTGTCCATTTTGTAATTGGGTTATCAGTCTTTTTCTTGTGGAGGCCCAGGAGTATTCTGTAAACTTTCGTTGTGAGACGCTTGTCTGAAATGGCTTTGCCAAGTATTTGTTCCCCGTTGGTAGGTTTTCTTTTCACCCTTTTGGAAAAAGTTTTTGATGCACAAAGGGATTTAATCTTTAGAAGGTCAGTCTCTTTATACCATAGACTAGGCCTTCTAAGCTTAATCCCAGATTGTCTCTTATGAACTTTATGGTTTGAGTTGATTTATGTGTATGGTGTGAGATGTAGATCCCATTTCAGCTTTCTGCAAGAGGAAGTCCAGTTTTCCCAGCACCATTTGTTGAAAACATTGCCATTTCCCCATCTGATAGGTTTTATTTCCTTGTCAATTATCAGTTGACAATAGATAGTTGGGTCTGTTTCTGGGTTCTCTTTTTTCCCCCCCTCCTTGGTTCACATCTTTTTATTTCTTGACTGCTGTAACCATGGTTATTGATTTTGGACCAAGTAAAATGAAATTCTTGTCAAAATCAGTCTTTTCTATATTTCATGATGTTGCCTCTCAGTCCAGTTCTGAGGATTTGGGGTTTTTTTTTATATTGAGATGTAATCCATATTGAAGACTACAGTGATTGATCTTCTGCAGAAAGTGTTTCTAGTCCTCTTCACTTTCAGCAAGAAAGGTTTCATGATCAGCATACTGATGTCACATTCTTCCTTGTGCAGTTTAGATTCTTTCATTATTTGCTCAGCATACAAAAAGGAAATTTCTCTAACACATACCTTTTATGATTTTAAACTGTGCATTGTTCTCTTACTCTGTTCGGACAATAGCTTCTTGATCTATGTAGAGGTTTTGCATAAGCACAATTTAGTGTTCTGGAATTCCCATTCTCCTGAGTGTTGGTCATAATATTTTTATGATCCATACAGTCAAATGCCTTTGCATGGTCAATAAAATATGAGTAAACCTTTTCAGGTGTTCTCTATTTTCAGCAAGGATCCATCTGACATCAACATGATATCCCTCATTCCATTGTCTCTTCTAAATGCAGTTTGGATTTCTGTAAGGTTACTGTTCAACTCATTTTTAAATACTCTTCAGCAAGATTGTACTTGGGGGTGATATTAATGATGGTGGTGGTGGTGTACCATTGAGTCAAAACTGACCCATAGCTGACCCTCTGGTGGGTTTTCAGAGGCATTTACTTGCATGGGAGGAGATTGCCCATCCTTCTCCCATGGAGTTGCTGGTGGATTTGAACTGCATGCCTTTAGGACTGCAGTGCAATGTCTTGCCACTAGGCCACCAGAGCTCCCATATTAATGATAGTGTTTGATAATTTCTACAATCTGTCGGGTTACTTTTTTTGGGGAATGGAAACAAATATTGACCTCTTTCAGTGAGTTAGCCCAGTAGCTGCCTTCCATATTTGTTGGCAGAGATTAGTGAACACATTAAAGGTTGCATCTATTTCCTTAAACACCTCAATTGGCATTCCACCAATTACTGGGATCTTATATTATGCAGCTTGGATTTCTTCCTTCAGTACTGTTGGTTCTGGGTCATGTATCACTTCCTGAAATGGTTTTGTGTCTACCAATGACTCTAGGCATTGCTTCCAATTTCTTTTAATGCTTTCTACATCATTAAAGATTTTGCCCATCGAACATGTCAGTATTGAACCTCTAGGCTTGAATTCGTTTTTTAGTTCTTTCATCTTGAGAAATGCCAAGTAAGTTCTTCCCTTTTGATTTTCTAACTTCAGTTGTTTGTGTGATAATCCCTTGCTTTGTCTTCTCAAATTTCCCTATGAGATATTCTCTTTATCTTACTTACTTTGGCATTTCTTCACTTTCTTTTGGACTTTGTTCATTGGCTGAGCCCAAATGAAAGCCCAAAGGAGTCGACTTTCTAGAGATCAAAAAGGGATAGAGAAATGTGATGGAGCAGTCTAGAAGAGCAAGTAGAATATATCTAGTATGTCTGGAACCTAGAATGAGAGCTGATGAGGCACTTGGTGGCCATAAGTCCTTGATTTGTGGCAGGTGTAAGAGAAATGTGAAGACTTTCCACGCATTTGTTACCATCATACTTTGACTTTACCCACATAAACCACCAAAACCTCACCTTTTTGGGAATCACCTCAAAGAAGAATAAATATCTGAAAATACAGCAATGTACTTTCAAACGATTACTTTCAATGTTTTCATAATAGATTAAGAGTGAAATTGGTGTCAAGGACTCACTTTTCTTTCTTACAGTCTTCTAGCATCAGGTGGAGGAAACCGCCGAACAGCCAACGTGGCAGCTCATGGTTTTGCCAATCTTTTGACACTGGACAAAAAGACCCTCCAAGAAATTCTAGTCCATTACCCAGATTCGGAAAAACTCCTCATGAAGAAAGCCAGGTACAACTTTTAAAATTCCATTAGAAATAGGCTGGCTTTAGTTTATAAAATTCAAGGCAAAGAGAACCGTATTATTGCTACAGCATTTAGCTTTCCCCATACGATCTATTTAGAAACTGTATCTTAAGGTGTCCATTAAAAGCAGACTAGGAGGTCTTTTGATGGAACTTACAGAGTTATCTAAAATAGCTTTACTCTTCCATTTACAGAGTGATTCTAAAACAGAAGGGTAAGACTGCAGAGGCAACTCCTCCAAAAAAAGGGTATGCCTTTCTCTTCCCACCTAAAGAAGAGACACCCAAAATGTTTAAAGCTCTGCTTGGAGGTAAAGGAAAAGCAGGGCTTGCAAGATTACTCAAACTGAAGAAAGAACAAACAGTTCAGGTAATAAGACAGACTAAATAGATGTTTGTACTGGACAGAGCAATGGACTAAGTCTACCCAGCCCACCTCTTTTGTTCAATTGTTTGTTTTGGGATTTTTTTTATTTTTTTATTAATTTCAATGAAAATTTACAGAAACTCTGAATTTCCTTTTATTCATTGTTTTATTTTTCTCCCCTCCCAACCCTTCCCCTAGTACACTCCCCTCTTGGAAAAGTAAAAGAAAAATTCTTTCATTGTTTTACAATCTCTCCCCCCCACCCCAGTTCCACTCCACTATGCAGCCTTCACTCTGGACTCCTGTCATGACAAAAATACATAACCACATATCCCGTTTAAACAGTTTTCTCCCTCATCTGTTTCAATGTAGTATATATTATTGAACTCATCTTTCTCAGTCTCCCCCCAACCCTGATGTCAGTCCTATTTTACAACAGTGGTACCACGTAATATTTGTCCTTTTGTGACTGAGATACTTCACTCAGCATAATGTCCTCCAAGATCACCCATTTTGCCAGCCCACCTCTTGTTTGAATTCCAAACACTTGAATTGTTTACTTCTAACAATTACTGCATTATGCTTAGCACTTCTCATTTTTTAAAACTACTACCCCAAATATCATCATATTTAATCCTCATGTCCTCATGGATTTGTTATACAGGCTTTCTCTCCTCTCTCAGTGTGTGTGTGTGTGTGTGTGTGTGTGTGTTTGTGCGCACGCGTGCGTGTGCGTGTGTGTGTGTGTGTGTGAGAGAGAGAGAGAGAGATAACACGAGCATGCGCACATGCACCAGTAGAGAGACAAACAAACAGATGCCTATATAAGCCACTTTACCAACATGGTAATAACATTTCACAGAAATTCAATCTATTATACACAATAAATTCTTAAGCCAGAAGGGACCCTATAGACTGCCTTTAAGTCCTTCATATTATAGACACAGAAACTGAGAATCAGATCAAGGAATTTGGCTATTATCACAATTTGTGGCAGAATATATATCCGGATATTCAGATTTCCAGACCTACAGTGGGACTGTCCCCTGATATCTAGAAATGTAAAGAAACTCAACTAGAATTGTTTTTCTTTTCCCTTTTTGTGTAATATTTCTTTAATCCTCAAAATCAGTGCATCAGAGCAAATGCTGTAAAACAGAGATTCTGCTTTTCTGAATCTAGTCATTGTCTCTGAAACAGTAATAAAAGGATGAATGCAGACCTCTCGGAAAGTGAGGAAAGGAAATATTCTCAAATCAGCCACATTCCAGAAACTTCCCTCTTTCTTCTCCTCATACACACACTGGGGAAAATTAGGGATGCAGTATAAACCAAATACTTCCTTAACTCAGTATTAATAATTGGTATAGAAAATAGATAAGAGTAGAGAAATATATCAGCAAAAGTATAGGCTCTGAACTTCACACATGCACATTCATACCTCATAGAAGCCTCTCAAATGGATCCCAAACATCTTCAGTAAAAAGCATAGTAATTTTTTTACTATGAACTTTCTATAGATGATATTAAAACACAATAGATATTTTAAAAAATTGTAGCTAAAAAAACCCAAAACTCCTGTACCTCAAGTGCCCTTGGGACAAATGGAGAAGATTGTTCTAGGAAAGAGATATGAGTTTCTTCTGAAGTTCTCCCAAGAGCTTGTGCAGGAGGAATACCATACTTCCTATTGTGTTTTTCCTGGTATTTTGTTAATTCTGGCTTTATTAAAAAGAAACATTTAAAGAGCAAAAACAAAGACTCCTTAGCACTGAGTAATAATTCAGAGTATGAGGGAAAATTGGAAAGAGAATTCCTTTGTAAGGCAAAAATACAATCTAAAGCAACTTTAAAAATTAAAAATGACAGCTCAGCCTCACACTCTAGCATGTCAGAAAACTTGATCAGCGGTAGTCAGATGCATAGGGATTCACAATCCCCTTGTTGGCTTAATTCAGAGGGTCTTTTTCTTGGCAATGATGCTGTCATTGTATACTAATTAAGAGACTCTGAAGTGCTCGGTTTTGATTAAGTTTTTCTAACTGTTTCTTCTAGAGAAAAAGTGAAGACTCTGAAGAAGGAGAGGATAAAGGAAAAGCACATGAAGATAAAGGAACGGAGCAAGCAGAAAAAGCACCGGATGAACCCAACTGTGGAGCAAGTCCTTCTCCTAAGGAGCAAGTGCCCAAGTCAAGTCCGAAAAAGGAGTCATTACCTAGAGGGACTACCTGTCAGTCACTCATCATCAGCATGGCTCCCTCTGCTGAGGCCGGAGAAGAGATTCTGACCATCGAAGTCAAGGAGAAGAGACTCTGACCATTGAAATCTAAGAAAAAGCTGAACAATAAATGTTTAGTTATCTTTAACAGGTAATCTTGCTGGTTCCCAAAGAGATTGTACCCAGGATTGTAGTTTAAATTAATGAGGGGAAAAGACCTTGCCAGTACCCTTGAGAAACCATCGGCAAATCCCTCGCTTAGTTGGTAGGACTTATCTGAGAGTGTGATTTTATGCAGTGATAATAAGAAGATTATTAAAAACCATCCCTATTCTCCACTGTCATTAGCTTTGTACAATTGCTATTTCTTCTATTTGGATTGGGCTGGATTTTTCTTTCCTCTCTTGCTCTTTCCAGATAATGTTTCTTTTGATTGGCTTGATCTTCATTATCTTGCTTTCTTAAAATATATTTGTATGCAAATTCTTATATGGCATTGTCTGTGCATATGAATATTATCTTTCCTTTTTCAGAAGATTTGGATTTTAATAAAATATTCCAAAAGTCAGATGATTGTTATGCAAATGAAGGCAAGGAGTCATTATGATATCTAATCAATTAAGCACCTGGGTCTAAAGGGAAGCAGAAATTATGGCTCCCCTAGATGGGAAATCAGACCTCCAGAAGATGACAATGAAGAGCAATATTGGACAGAAGAATGGACATTTTGGCAAAATCTCATTGCAGCAATATGTTGGAAAATTTTTACCTTTGCTAAGGTTGTTGTTGATTGCCTTCGAGTAGAGCATTGTTTCATAGCGACCCCATGAACAAAGGATCTGAAGCCCCTCTAAAACTATTGACATTTATCAAAGTTCATTGAGTTTCTGGAGGTATGTTATTTAGGAAGTGGATGCCATTCCTGCTTCTAAAGAAACAAAAATTTAATATTATCCATTCATTGATATTATTCATTGCATATAAAAGGCAACAATCTAGCTTTCCTAGATTCAACAAGGATCAGATCTTCCCTGCCTTCATACAGGCCAAAAGTGACATTTCTCAGAATCTTCAAGCTCTTGCTTCAAAACATAACCGTTTTGAGATTTGTGTTTTAATTTTAGCAAACAGTGATGAGGTTAGTAATGCAGACTGCACACATGTCAGATTGACATATTCCCACAATTTGCCGAACCTACATGTACAGCTGTTTACAAAATCTCCAATTTAATTAAGTGCACTTTAGGAAGTTGTCCTTATGAATCAGCTAGCATTAGCATAATTACCAAAGTCTCATGCTGTGAGAAGGCTAAAAAAGCCAGGCTAATGTCGGAAGTAATAATACATATAGAATTCCATTCTAATAAATGCCATTAGTGTATAACATCAAGTTCTATATAACAAGGCTTTATCCAAGTCCCAGAAGATGGCCATTGTAACAGCACTTTGCTAAGAGTGTTTTAACAAATTACATTAGCAAAAAGGCCTGCAACAAAGATGCATTCAGTAAACCACGAACAGATCAATCACTATAATAACAGGGTGTTCTAGTTGCTGGAGTCAACATATTGTAATATAATGTTTAAGTACCCTAAAACACAGCAAATGTTACAAAAAGTTGGTTGGTGTTTCTCAATATTTGAGGAAATATGGGAAAATTGTTCAACAGTACTTACCTGAGGAAAGGAGAGTTGTGCATACAACCGGTGATTAGAAAAGCCAGAAATAGGGAGCTCTGGTGGCCTAGTGGCAAGGAGCTGCAACTACAATCCCAGAGGCGAACGGTTCGAATCCACCAGATGCTCTGCCGGGTAAGGAGGGACAATCTCCTCCTGTACCAGTCAGATCTGATTTGACGGTACACGCACACAAAAATAATAAAATTTAAAAAAAAAAGAAAAGCCAGAAATGAAAAATTACATGAGGTCTGATAATTGAGGAGAAAAAAAATAGAACTTGTGGCTAATCCGCTCTCCACACACTATAGCTTTGTTCAGAAATGAAAAGTAGCATGTCATTGCCACTTACTAACTTTCCCCTAAAGTTGTCCTGTTTCAGACAATACAATCTTCAGGCAGTAACTACTCCAACCTCTCTTCCAAAACAGATTTTTTTTTCTATTGTCAGTCATGGGATACTCAGTATCCTTCTCCAACAATATGACTCAAAGCTCTCTATACCTCTGTCACCTTTGTTCACTGTGTAGCTTTCAGATGTACAACAAGTAATTAATAAGACTATGACTTGGATCCAGTGCACCTTAGCCTTAAAATTAACATCCTTATTCTTTAGCTCCTTAAACTCCCAGGGGCTACCAAAAGAACAAACAAGTTTTTCATGAAAGGAAGCACAGCCAGAAAGGATGGTGAAAGTTTGCCTCTTTTACTATGAGCATGTTGTCAAAAGGGACCAGTGAGGGAGCTCTGGTGGCCTAGTGGCAAGAAGCTGCACTGAAATTTCTGAGGCATGATGTTTGGACCCACCAGATCTTTGCTGGAGGAGGGGCAATCTCCTTCTGTACTAGTCAAATCTGATTTGATGGTACACACAAAAAAATAATAAAATAAAACAAGGAGGGGAAAGGGACAAAAAATAATAAAATAAAACAAGGAGGGGAAAGGGACCAGTCCTTGGAAAAAGACATCATGCTGAGAGAGATGGAGGGTAAGAGAAAGAGAAGAAGACTTTCAACCAAATGGATTCATACAGTGACTTACCAATAAGCTTGAGTGCATCAGAAATAGTGAAGGTGACACAGGATAGGTCAAGGTTCAGATCTATGGTTTATAGGTGGAGTCACAGAGAGCTCTGTTGGTTTGTTGTGGCTGTTAGGTGCTTTCAAGTTCAGTATGGTTCATGGCGACCCTATGAACAGTCATCCTGCACCCTGCCCTGTCCTGTCCTGTGCCGTCCTCACCATCTCTGAGACACTAGAGCCCATTGCTGAAGTCACAGAGTCAATCTCGTTGGTGGTCATCCTCTCCTTCGCTAACCTTTCGTCTTTTTGCAGCTGTTTTTCCCCATTTTGAGTGACTTCTATTCCAGGCTGTAAGTCTAATACTGTAACTACTTGTATTTCTCTGTTTATAGGGTTTTATAAAGCCCCTCCTTCCCCCCGCCCCCTCAGTGGCTGGCCAATCCTTCTTTCTAGTCTGTCTTAATCTAGGAGCTCTATTGTCACGTCTCTGCCACAAGTGAATCTTCTGGTACCTGAGACACTGTCTTTTGGTTTAATGTTAAGGAATTGCACATGCACAAAGGTGGTGGTGTTGTTGTTGTCATTGTTATGTGTCATTGAGTCGCCTGCAACTCATAGATACTCTATGTACAACACCCTAAACCCTGCTCTATCTTGTGCCAATCTTATTGTCTCTGACACACCTACCCCATTACCCCAGTCACTGAGTCAATCCATCTCATGGAGGGTCTTCCTCTCTTGTGCTGTCCCTCCACCCTTCCGAGCATGACATCTCTCTTTAAGAGCTGATCCTTCCTTGCAACATGCCCAATGTATGTAAGATGAAGCTTCAGAATCTTTGTCTCCAAGAAGCAGCCTGGTTTCACCCTCTCTAGGATGAACCTGTTCTCTTAGCAATCCGTGGTATATTCAATACTCTTCTCCAGCACCACAGCTCAAAGGCATCCATTTTCCTTCTATCATAGTCCAGCTTTCTGATGCACGGCAAGTAATTGCAAAGACTTTGGCCTTAATGAGGCACACCTTCGTCTCCAGACTGACATTATTTACTTGTCAGTACTTTGGAGAGGTCTCTGACAGCTAACTTTCCCAATGCAATTTTGTCTTTTGATTTCCTAGCTGCTGGTACCAAGACTGTTGATTGTGAAGCCAAGCAAACCAAAGCTGTTAACAATTTTAATCTCTTCACCATCTATCATGATGCAACCAATGGTTTAAATTCACCAGCTGCTCCAAGGCAGATATATGGGCACTCTCCTCCCATGTGATTTACTGCATCTGAAAACCTGCTGGATGGGTCAGCTATGGGTTGGTTCTGACTCAACAGAACACAATAACAACAACATAGATCGGGTCTCTATGAGTCATATGCACAACGCAACGGCACCTAACAATCCCGCTCCAACTCCTCAGTCTTCAAATCTAAATATAATCCATAACACTTTCATTGCCTATATATTGATTGAATTTTTTTTTAATCTTTTCTTTTTAAAATCATCCTAATTATTCTTCTGTTTCCAAACCCAATGCCACCATCGGATTGCCTATTTTCTGTTCTGTTCAAATAATTCTTTACAACTAAGGTCTAATCTAATCAATCATTGACCTGCCTTCCCCACTTTTTGTCACAATCAGATGTTTCTAAAATACTACTTGGGCCATATCACTTTTCTACTCAGGTACCCTTCAACCGATTTTCAGCCTATTCACCCATTCACTTAATTACAACTTCCCCAAAACATATTCCCCACTCCACAAGGCCTCCTTGCTCTTTTTTAACCCTCACCTGCCTTTCCTCCTCTGACTTTTAACCAGGACAGGATGATTATCATAGTTCGGAAATTTCCCTCTCTTCCATCATTTCTTTTATATACTTCAGAATTTGGTAGCAGTCTACCTTTCCCAATTGTCTCTAAAAACATCAACTCATGACAGTTTTACTCTCTGGAGTTTATTTTTATAGGAACATTGCTCCTCTGTTCTCTGACTTCTGCTTACTTGTAAATTGTCAAAAGGTGACACTAGTTCTTATACTTTATCTGTCTAAACACAGAATGATTAATTTTTTAAAAGAATGATAGAATATGAATAGGTAATTCACAGAAGCAGAACAAATAGATAACTTCAGGAAATTGCTTGGCTTCACTTGTGCTCAAAATGTAGAAATCAGAACAAGAATAGAACATCACTTTATGCTTGTGAAGTTGGAAACTATCTGAAAGCAGACAATAGTACCAAGTGCTAACAAGTATGCCAGTTGGAGCCACCACTCTGACAGTACTTATATACTTTTATACTTGTATGACATTATTCCTGGGAGGTGCAAATAGTTAACCAGCTCAACTACTAGCTGAATCATTGGAGGTTCAAGTGTCTCAGAGGAAAGATCTGCCAACATACTTCCGAAAAACTAGCACTGAAAACCACGTGGAGAAATTTCTTCTTGGGCACCATGAATCAAAATTAACCTGACAGCAACCCTATAATTCAATGGTGCCACTTTGATACAGTACACTTCACAGACAAATACTCAAGTTTTTAAGAGAAAAGCCAACTCTGGTTTCTACCATCAAAAGAATGTGTAAGAGAATATAAAATGCATGGGGGGAAAGTAAAAAAAAAATATTAAGGGTATGGATGTGCTTGTAAAATTAAATTCTAGCTAGTAGAAGCAATGGTTTACATGTAACATACTTAAGTCCTATAAATATGTTGTTATTGTTGTTATGTGCTGTTGAGTCACTTGAGACTCATAGCAACCCTATGTACAAAAGCCCTGAAACCTCCTCTATCCTGTGCCAATCTTATTGTCGCTGACACAGCTACCCTCATTACCCCAGTCACTGAATCAAGGTTCTTCCTCTCTTACACTGTCCCTCCATCCTCCCAAGCATGACGTCCCTCTCCAAGGACTGGTCACTCCTTGCAACATGCCCAAAGTATGTCAGACGAAGCCTCAGAATCTTTGTCTCCAAGGAGCAGTCTGGTTTCACCCTCTCCAGGATGAACCTGTTTGTTCTCCTGGCAGTCCATGGTATATTCAATACTCTTCTCCAGCACCTCAACTCAAAGGCAACAATTTTCCTTCTATCATTGTTCAGTTTTCTGATTCATAATAAATAATTATGAAAATTATGGCCTGGATCAGGCACACTTTAGTCTCCAGACTGACATTGTTGCTCTTCAGTACTCTGGAGAGGTCCCTGACAGCAGACTTTCCATATGTAATTTGTCTTTTGATTTCATGGCTTCTGGTGCCAAGAGTGTTGATTGTGGAGCCAAGCAAACTGAAGCTGCTAACAATCTCAATCTCTTCACCTTCTATCATGATGCTGCCCATTGGCCCAGTGGTGAGGATCTTTGTTTTCTTGATGTTGAGCTTCAATCCATATATCCGTGTAACATACTTAAGTCCTCTAAATATACTGACAAATTATTTGCAAAAAGAACGAGCTTTGTTCTTGTTGGGCACTATGAACTTGGTTCTGACTGAGTAACTCTGTATACAGGAGAAGGAAACACTGTGCAATCTGCTGCCATCCATATAATAGCTGATACACCATAGATTAATACTTTCTCAAGATTCTTTGCTGAGCTTGAGCCAATTCTGTAGCTACTGGATCGATATCTTTGAAGATTGTTCTCTTTTTTACAGACCCCTGCCATGTATAATGCCCTTCTTATGGGACTAGCCTCTCTTTTTTTTTTTTTCTATAATTATATTTTATCAATTTTCATAAACATTTACAGAGATTTTGGGCTTCCACTCATTCATTGTTGCACTATTCTCTCTACCCTCCTCCCAGTTTGTTCTTGTCCAAATGCCACAGTGCTTGTCAAAGCCAGTTCTGATTAATCTTCTTTGTCAGTGTATCCTTTGCCATTCCCTATCACTCCTCCCTGAGAGAGACTTCACCCTGAGTCATAAGGAAAAGGGGATGGCGTATTCTCTTAGCTACTTCCTGCTGAAAAGGGACGCTGTGGGTTTCAGGGTGAAGATCTTCTCTCACTACTCTAAAGGGCCCCTTTGGCAGTAGGAAACACATAGACTATTATGATTGATTTTGGAATTCAGATGCACTCTTATTGATTGTGCTTGGCTGTACATGTACATATCCTTCAAGATGTATCATGGGGGTGTTGCACCCTAGAAGACACAAATTTGACTAACAAGTTATAAGTACATGAGTCCAAAAATTATGGAAAAGTAAAAGAAAAGATTCTTTCATTGTTTTACAAACACTCCCCCTGGTCCCCTCCACCATGCAGCCCTCGCTCTAGTCTCCTGTGATGACAGAAATACCCAGTTACATCTCTCTTTTAGACGGTTCTCTCCCTCCTCTGTTTCAGTGCAGTATACATTATTGAACCCATCTTACTCAGTCTCTCCCCAACCCCAAGGACAGTCCCATTCTACAACAGTGGCATCATGTAATATTTGTCCTTTTGTGACTGGGATATTTCACTCAGCATAATGTTCTCCAGAGTCAACCATTTTGAATAATATTGCATGAGTTCCTTGTTTTTTTAATGCAGCATAGTATTCCATTGTGCGAATATACCACAGCTTCTCTAGCCATTCGTTTGTTGATGGGCACTTAGGTTGTTTCCAACTCCTTGCTATTGTGAACAAAGCTGCAATAAACATGGGTGTGCATATATCTGCTTGGATGTCAGCTATGGTCTCTTCAGGGTATATTCCCAGTAGTGGAATTGCTGGGTCAAATGGTATCTCTATTTGCAACTTTTTGAGAAAGTGCCATACTGCTTTCCACAGGGGTTGCACCATTTTACACTCCCACCAACAGTGAATCAGGGTTCCAGTTTCTCCACAACCTCGCCAGCATTTGTTGCTTGCTGTTCTGTTAAATTTTGCTATTTTGACTGGGGTGAAATGATATCTCATAGTTGTTTTAATTTGCATCTCTCTTAGGGCTAGGGATTTTGAGCATTTCTTCATGTGTTTGTTAGCCATCTGAATGTCGTCTTCGGTGAAGTGCCTGTTCATATCCTGTGCCCATTTTTCTATTGGATTATTTACCTTTATCTTGTTGTGGTGGGACTAGCCTCTCTTGATAGCATGGCCATAGTAGGTGAGATGAAGAATTCAATTCTTGCAGCACTTCTTCCAACAGAGACGTGTTTGCTCTTTTGGCAGCCCATGATGTGTCAATTTCCTTCACCAACACGCCAATTCAAACACCACATTGGTTCTTCTTCAGTCTTCTTCACTCATCATTGAACTTTCGCAGGTATATGTGGTGGTGGTGGTGTTCATTGCTGTTGATAAAAGCCAACTCATAGCTGATCCTCTAATGAGCTTTCAGAGGCTGTATCACATGAGATGAGATTGTACATAATTTTCTTGAGAAATAGCTTGTGGATTTGAACCACCAACATTTGGGTTGTCAGCAAAGGCTCTTGTCCACTAGGCCACCAGAACTCCTTAATGCATATGAGGAAATGGAAAAGATTAGCTTGAGTCAGGCACATCTCAATGCTCCTTCTTGTTCAGAATTTTAGAAATGTTCTTTGCAGCAGGTGTGCCTAACACAATGTGTGCTTTGATTCCTTAACTGTTATTTATGTATTGATTGTGAGTCAATGTGAAGTTAAATTTTTGAAAATTTTCATCTCTCCATTTAACGTAATATTTATAGTTTATTAACCCAATTGTGAGAACTTTTGTTTTCTTAAAGGAGCTCTGCTGTCTTCATGTTAAGTTGTGTTGCCAACACAAAGACCTGAAGTGTGAATCCACTAGCTGTCCTCTGGGAGGTTGTTGTTGTTGTTGTTATTAGGTGTCATCGAGTTGTATACGACTCAAAGCAACCCTATAAACGAAAGGCCTGAGCACTGTTCATACATAGAGTTTCCGGAGGCAAGCCATTTTGGAAGTGGATGCTGCTTCTGCTTCCAGGCTTGTTTTAGTCGGGAAGCTCCAGCCAACACTGTCCATCATGGGTACCCATTACCACGATTGGCACATCACTGTCACAGTCTTCAGCATCACAGCAACCACGAGTTACCTCTGTACAGCAACACACAGACCAGTGCTATACCACCTAGAAGAATGTTTGACAGGAAGACAATTTGAACCTGACAGAGGGCCACAGATGACAATCACCCACCTTCAGCTTGGTAGCACAGCTTCCTTCCACTAGGCCAACGTAGCTCTCTCTTGGTCGTCGTCATTGTTATTGTTGTTTAATGCTGTCGAGTCATAGACGACTCATAGTGACCCTATGAACGAAAGGCCTGAGCTCTGTTAGTTCATAGAATTTCCGGAGGCAAGCCATTTCAGAAGTGGATACCGCTCCTACTTCCAGGCTTGTTTTAGTGGGGAAGCTCCAGCAAACACAGTCCATCATGGGTAACAATTGCCACATTTGGCACATCACTGTCACAGTGTTCAGCATCATAGCAACCATGAGTTACCTCTGTACAGCAATGCACAGACCAGTGCTATACCACCTAGAAGAACGTTTGACAGGAAAACAATGTGAACAATTTAAACCTGCCTTAAACCCTAGGCCAAGCCTGACTTGCCTTGCTCCTGGGGCCAGAGCAAACCTGCACATCAAACACAAGCCCAAAAAAGCACTCCACTCCAAAAGCTTGCCATAATTCCTGTACTTGCACCACCATGCTCCCTCTGGCAAAAAGAAGTCACAGAAAATCTGGAAGGAGCCAACCAGGAAGAACGTGGCCACCTCCTCTCCCCACTCCCTTTGGGGCTGAAAGCCACCTCCTGCCTTAAACACTAGGCCAAGCCTGACTTGCCTCGCTCCTGGGGGCAGAGCAAACTGCACGTGGAACACAAGCCCAGAAAAGCACTCAACTCCAAAAGCTTGACGTAATTCCTGCGCTTGCACCACCATGCTCCCTCTGGCAATGAGAAGTCACAGAAAATCTGGGAGGAGCCAACCAGGAAGAATATGGCCGCCTTCTCTTGTCTTGTGGGAGGAAGAAAAGCAATCTCCTCTCCTGCAGTTTACAGCCTCTGAAAACCTGCTGGCTGGTCATATAAGAATCAGTTCCAATTCAAGGATACAAAACAAACAAACAAAAAATCATCAAGCCATACTGAAGGCTAGCCTTTGAGCTTCTTCAGTAACTGCTTTGTCTTTTTTTCTTCAAGATGATTGCAACATCTGTTTATCACAGATTGTTAATGAGTCTTCCTCCATTCCTGATGATGTCATGGTCTTCCTCATATAGTCCAGTTTCTCAAGATTATTTGCTCAGTATTCAAACTAAGCAAAAAAACCTGACTCACAGCATTTCTAATTTTAATCCAGGCAGTATCTCCTTGTCATATGCAAATGTGTGCTTTCATCTGTGCATAGATTCTGCATGAGCACAATTAAATGTCTTGGAATTCCTATTCTTTGTGATATTATTCATAAATTTCTATGAACTTCACAGTTGAATAACTTTCCGTAGTCAATAAAACACAAATGTTTCCACTCGTCTGTTTTTAGCCAAGATCTATCTGACAACAGTAAAATCTCTCCTTCTGTGTCTTTTTTTTTTTAAATGAGTTATTTAATACAAGAAAGTCAGAATCCATATGAGGCAGTAACCTGTTAGAGAAAGAAAATGCTAATATATTTTCACTATTAGGCAGCAAAAGGAAAGCAGTAAGACTATACCCTGTCAAAGGCAGGATATTTGTGCGATTCATATAAAAGGACAGTCTTAAAGAGTTTTGGTGCTCATAGGTGTTATTTTACTACCATATATGTAGTCCTGTTGAAGCTACATTTAAATGTTCAGATAGCAATATAAAGGTTAGGGGTTCAAACCAACCCAATGCCTGTGCAAGAGAAACCAGGAAATTCACTCCCATAAAAGTTACAGCCTGGAAAAGCTTGCTGCAGTACAGCTCTTACACACAAGGTCAGTTTGACTTGAAATTTACTCAACAGCACATATACAACAGTATATGTTTATAAAGTCTTTCTAATAAAAGTCATTTGGAATAAGTCTATAGTCCAGCAAAATCAGGTTTATTCATTTGCTGTGATAAAGGAGACCACACACCAGCATAAACATGGACACTGCATCAAACACTAGAGAAGAAAAAAAATCTTTTAAGATAGCAAGGAAGTTTGTGTGGGGGTTAAAAAAAATCAAACCCACCACTGTTGGCTAGAGTACAGTGGCCCAGAGGCTTGCAAAGCTGCACATCTTCAGGAGGAGGAAGAAGCAGGTGCTGAAAGATGGGCAGTGGTGGATACTAATCTTATGGTTAGTAAATGGATGCTTTTACCTACCATGCCAATAGGACTCCTAGGTGGGAGGTTATTGGTTTTTGTTGTTAGGTGTCATTGAGTGGATTATGATTCATAGTGACCCTATGAACAACAGATATGAACCATGCTCTCTCCTCCATCACCCTCGCAATCTTTGATATACTCAAGTCCATTGTTACAGTTACTATGTCAATCCATCCTGTGGAAGGCCTTCCTCTCTTTCTCTGACCCTCCACTTTTCCCAGCATGGTATCTTTTTCCAAAGGCTGGTTCCTCTTGCATGTTTTGGATATGTAAGAACATACCCAAAGTAAGTAAGACAAAGTTTCACCATCCTTCCTTGTCTCTAAGGGACAACCTGGTTGCACTTTTTCCAAAACAGACTTGTTTGTTCTTTTAGCAGTCCATGGTAGGTTCAGTAATCTTCTCCAACACCATACCTCAAAGACATAGATCCTTTTCTTGCTTTCATTTTTCTTTTTTTTTAATTTATCACTAATTAAAATGAAAATTTACAGAGACTTTGGATTTCCATTCATTCATTGTTGCACTTTTCTCCCCTCCCAAACTTCCCCCCTAGTATACTACCCTCTTAGAAAAGCAAAAGAAAAATGCTTTCATTGTTTTACAATCCCTCCCCAAGGGCCACTCCACTAAGCAGCCTTCGCTCTAGACTCCTGTCATGACAAAAATACCTAATCACATATCCCTTTTAAACAGTTTTCTCCCTCATATGTTTCAATACAGTATAAATTATTAAACCCATCTTTCTCAGTCTCCCCTCAACCCTGATGTCAGTCCTGTTTTACAACAATGGTACCATGCAGTATTTGTCCTTTTGTGACTGAGATACTTCACTCAGCATAATGTCCTCCAGGGTCACTCATTTTTAATAATATTGCATTAATTCCTTGTTTTTCAATGCAGCATAGTATTCCATTGTGTGAATATACCACAGAGTCTCTATCCATTCGTTTGTTGATGGGCACTTAGGTTGTTTCCAGCTCCTTGCTATTGTGAACAAAGTCACGATAAACATGGGTGTGTATGCCATCATTTTCATTATCCAACTTTTAGATGCATAAGAAGTCATTGAAAAGGCCATGGCTTGAATCAGGCACACCTTAGTCTTTGAAGTGATGTCTTTACTCTTTAGCATTTTCGAGAGGTTCTGGAAAGCACAATTTCCTAAGACAATATGTCTTTTGATGTCTTGACTGCTGGTACCATTGGTATTAAATATAATAATGAGCTTCAAGAAAAGGAATTCTGTGTACCAAAGACTTTAATGAAAATCAGAATCAACATACTTTTTCCTTGGAAACTAAGTAAAGATAAACATGGAAAATTTTGTCAGAAGCTCCTTGCTGGAAGCTGTGCATCTGGCTGCTTCTCTGTCAGAATGACTCAGATCCTCTAGGAAGAAGTGATATGTTTCCATCTCACAGAAAAGACAGTAAAGTCTGATAATTTATTATTTTAGAGAACAAAGTTTCTCAACACTATGTCCTTTTGTTGACTAGCAAAAGCAGCTTTTAGACTCACAGTTGAAAGTACACATAAAACACTACAGTTCTTTTTTAAATTCAATTTTTCCTTTATAGTGATTTACTTACGAAGTTCAAATACATTGTTTTTTACACCAGATCTTTCCCATTTTCTTTACTCACCCCTCCCTCTACCCATCAAACTGTATAACCCTATGATTACCACCACCAGCACCCTGCCCATCCTCACCCTTCTGCTCCCACCATCCTTACTTTGGATCCTCATCCACATTTTACTGGTTATCTATTTCTACAATAATGGTGTTATACACTATTTGTCCTTATGAGAACCAGTTCATTCAGCATTATGCTGTCCAGTCTCTCTCACATTAGGCAGTGATTTTCCAAACCATTGTTCCTGCACATTGCATAATATTCCATCATGGGAATGTACCATAATTTCTCAATCCATTTGTTTGTGGTTGGAATCTGGGCTGCTTCCATGCTCTTATGATGGTGAATAACACTGCTATGAACATTGGTGTACAAGTCTCTGTTTGTGTCTCAGTTCCCATTTTCTTAGGGTATATTCCAAGCAATAGAATAGCTGGGTCATATGGAATTTCTATGTTCAGCTTTTTGAGAAAATGCCAAACTGCCTTCCAGAGTGCTGGTACTATTTTACAATCCTGCCAACAGTGTATAAGTCTTCCTATCTCCAACATTTATTACTTGCTGTCCTGTACTTTGCCACTGACACTGGGGTGAGATGGTATCTCTTTTTTTGTTTTTATTTGCATCTCTTTTAGCACTACACATTTTTATTTATTTATTTATTTTTAAATTTCAGTGAACATCTACAGAGATTTTGGAACACATTTTTAATAAACATAGTTCTCCAAGGAATGATGTCAAATACAGTAGAGAGAATGATAGTGGAAAGAGAGAGACAAGAAGAAATAGTAGTGATGGAAGAATTGATGTCTTTGAGTTGTGGTGCTGGAAAAGAGTACTGAATATCTTATTAACTGCCAAAAGAGCAGATATGCCATGGAGAAGATTCCGTCAGAGTGCTTCTTAAAGGCAAAGATAATGAAACTCCATCTCTCACACTTTGGACATGTTGCTAGGCAAGACTGTTTTTCGGAAAGGAATGTAATGCTCATAAAGATAGAGGGTCAATGAAGGAGAGGAAGGCCCACAGTGAGAAAGATTGACACAGTGATTGCGACAAGTGTGACCTCAAGTGTGTCAAGGCTGATGCAGATGACACAGGATAGGACAGGGTTCAGGTCTCTTGTTCATATGGTCACTATGAGTCGTACTCAACTCGATGGCACCTAACGACAACAATAACAACCTTACCACCATAGAAGTCAGGATTTAAAACACATAGAATAATTACGTCAGATCACAAAATGAAGGTTAGTGACGTCACAGGGAGAATTATGGCCTAGTCAAGTTGACACATATTTTAGGGAAACAATTTATGAGCTCTGGTGGCCTAATTCAATCCATAACAGTCATAAACCAATGGCAATGGTCTTAAGGAGGAGAACTAACTCATTTCTATAATTTATGTTTCAGATGTTCAATTAAGATTTATGGTCAATTCAAGTTCGATCCTAATAATAAACTTGCAGAGAATTGAAAATAATTGTGAAAATTGGGATCTTTCCTTTAGCCTTAGTTAATTCTGAGACACAACCACTGTACCATCTTCTGTTTAGGGCCTGACTAAGTTTCTTCTGCACATGAATAGTCTTCCATTTAACCACCTCAGAGACCACTGAGCATGCTTAATAAACTAAGGGAGTGAAAACTATTTTTAGAACAAGGAGAAAAGGGGACAGTGAAAGGAAGTTGAAGACATTCTAGGGATTCTCAAGCGGCAGTGAAGAAAGAAGTTAATGAAGGTGTAAAATAACAGGAACCTGGCAAGCAACTCTACATGAAATAGTGAGTTCAAGCCTAAAAGTTATATAGTGAGTTCTAGCCTAAATGTTATAAGTTCTTTTGTTAAGTATATTATGATTAGGGAATTCTCAGCAACTTAATTACAGGGAAGAACACTAGTTGAAATCTGGATATGTAATCTCCATAAATGTTGACTGTACTCCTGGCAAACAAATCTTTAACTTATTCTTAAATTTATTCTTCCTCATAAAACTCTCAAGTTTCATATTAGGAGTCTCTTCATCCCCAACAGACATCACGTTCAGAACTCTCAATTTAATGACAACAATTCTTGTGCATTCTTAACAGGAAGCATAACAGTATATGGTCACTAAAAAGTCACTGCATAAATCTCTCTTTATCTCATTGTTGTCTGGTCAGAACCAACTCATAGCTGACCCTCCTATGGGTTTCTGAGATTGTAAGACAAATGAGAAGATTACCCATCTTTCTCCTAAGGAGCAGCTAGCTGGTGGATTCAAACCTCCAAAATGAGGCTTGGGTTAGCAGCACATTTCCCGATAGACTAAACTACCAGGCCGCAGAGACCTACCAGACCTACCAGCTCAGTGAGCAGAATCTCCAAATTAATTGCGAGATTTCATCTGCCCAATGGTGGGAAGCACCGCCAGCACAGCCCTCCCGAATCAACTTTCAGCACCCTGTTGAGCCTCAGTTTTATTCCTGAGATTCTTGCCAAAATAATCTGGCTACGGAGCTCTGATGGGTGGCCTAGTGGCAAGAAGCTGTGCTGCAATCCAAAGGCATGTGGTTCAAGGCCATCAAGCTGCTCCGTGGGAGAAGGATGGACAATCTCCTCCCGTGCAATTAACTGCCTTTGAAAATCAGTGGAGGGTCAGTTATGGGTTATTTCCGACTCGACGGTACACAACAGCACAACACATAGGATATGTAGACCTCTCCAGATTTTATTCATCTATATACTCTCTTCAATATCCTTAACTGAAGATTTAGAAGTTCCCAAAGAGTTTAGTCAGGCTGTCTCTTCAACCAGCTCCCTTCAATGTGGATGGGTTTCTTTATCTGCTAACATTATGCTCAATTTCAAGCAACACTAAATCTCAGGTTGTTGTCAAGGTTTTTGAAAATTCTATTGGTGCTAAACACCTAAGCAACTTCATCCCATCTTCCCAAGTGTGCACCATCTCCTGTTACTTCTTGTTCCTTTGTGGGTTAACAATGTCACACTCCCCTATAGGATCATTTCCTCCACTCATGCCCTTGACTAAACAGTGTATTTTCTGAAGAATTCAAACTAATCCCAAATATTAGTAACCCAAACATCATGAAGAAAGTAAACTAGCTACACTACAAATCTATGTTGCTGTGGTTATTATGTGCAATTAGGTGGCCTGAGATGCATAGCAACCCTATATACAATAACTCTGAACCCTACCCTATCCTGAGCCAGTCTCACTGCCTCTGATGCATGTAATCCCATTGCCCCAGTTGCCATCTCACCTGGGGTCTTCCTCTCCTGCACTGTCCCTCCACTCTTCCAAGCATGATGTCCTTCATCAAGGGCTGGTCCCTCCTGGCCACGTGCCCAAAGTAATTGAGGGAGCTTCAAAGTCCTAGCCTCCAAGGAGGAACTTGGTTTGACACTCTCCAAGAGAGACCTATCTGTTCTCCTGGTGTTCCAGGGTATGTTCGATACAGTTTTGCAGCACAACAACTCAAAGGTTTCAATTCTTCTTCATCCTTAGTCAATGACAAATGTAAATGTATTAGTTAATGTTTCCTGATATACACTATTGGGCATTTGAATGAACGTCAATAAAAGCTCATATGTTGAATTTCAGAACAAACAGAGTGAAAATGCTCTAATCTTTGCCTCTGAAAACCCGCTGGACAGTCACTAAGAAGTCAATTCTGACTTGCTGGTACAGCAACTGGAAAAATATTCAAGAAGAATCTGAGCCTAGAAATTGCTAATGGAGTTTCACCCTCTAAACACAACATCACAAGTCTCACTGCCCTTAGCTTAGCCAAGACCCAAAAGTCAGCCAGGGGTCTCCAAAAACAAAGATTGAACCTCTCCAGTCCAGTGGCAGGTCTTCCTCCATAGCAAGTAAACAGTGGAGTCAGGATTAAAGTTTGGGTCCTTTGGATTTAGAGTCTGTGACTCAACCCCTATATTACACCTGTTCTCAACAACGTTTCATAGGATAGGACTTTACTCTCGGCACCAGTAGCCAGGAAATTAAAAGAAGTATTGCGATGGGAAAGTCTGCTGTTAGGGACTTCTCCAAAGTACTGAAGAGCAATGGTATCTCTCTAGAGACTAAGGTGCATCTGATACAGGCCATGGTCTTTGCTATCACTTGCTATGCATCAGAGAGCTGGACAGTGACTAAGGAGGATAGAAGGAGAATTGATGCCTTTGAGCTGTGGTGCTGGAGAAGAGTACTGATGGACTGCTAGGAAAACAAACACCTTCATCCTGGAAAGGCTCCCTCGAGGCAAGGATTCTGAGGCTTTGTCTAACATACTTTGGACATGTAAGGAGAAACTGGTCCTTGGAGAGGGACATCATGCTTGGTAGGGTGGGGGGACAGCACAGGAGGGGAAGGCCCTCTATGAGGTGGATTGATTCAGTGGCTGGGGTAATCGGGATGGATGTATTGGAAACAGTGCAATTCGCACAGGACAAAGCAGAGTTTAGGGGTGTTGTACATAGGGTCGCTATGAATCGCAAACAACTCGACCGCACATAACGACAACAACTACTGCTAAGCCATGTGTCTCCTATTTTGTGCATTTATGTAGCTCATGTTCATTGTTTCTCATGTTCATTAAACATTTGGACAATATCTTTAATATTATACATAAATAAATCTTGCTGATTTTATTTAAAAAAAAGTAGGAGGCTGTACATGGTCTCAAGAGAGAAAGGAGAATAAGGAACAAAGATCTTGACACACAGGCTCATTATTGGTACAGCATTATTTCTACCCTATTCTAATAGCTAAAGTAAGTCACAAAACCAGGCTAGATTTAAGAGGTGGAGAGAGAAAACCCACCTCTTGATGAGAGGACTGAAAAATTACCTTGCAAATGGCATAATACAGAGGAGGGTGAAGGATTGTAGCCTATGTATAACGGTCCATGAAGATAGGTTTGCCAGATAAAATACAGAACATGAGTTAATGACTTCTTCCTAATGGTACCACTATGCACTGTGCAACACTGTAGTATTTCTGTATTTTTTTTTTTAGTATTTCTGTATTTAAAAAGTATTTCTTGTTTATCCAAAATTCATGTTTTGCTGGGCATCCTTATTTTGATTTGCTAACTCCAGCAATTCCACACACAGACTGTGTAGAAAAAAACCCCAAAATAGTCTAGAGAGAATTTTAAACTAGAAATAATTTGTAAAATATGCAACCGTGACAAAAGTTGCTTTAGAATGGGCTGTAAGTTTAAGTGCACCCAAGGGAGGTGAGCATCTTGGCCTTCTCTCTGTATTCTAGGAATCATCATTGGTTTAATATAGGTGTTTAATAAACCTTAAGTAATATATAAAAGATTTCATTTCATTTAAGTTATGGGTCAGATGAGAAATTGATACACAAAACACCAACAAGGAAAAAAGCATATATTCTATTATTTGAGTCTGTTCTATATTTGTCATAATTCTTTTACTTTCCTCTGAGGAATTTTAATCTTGAGAAAATAATAATCACTATGCAGTCTTGGAATTTATTATATTTAATCAGACCAAAGATACTTGAAATTCACATTGTAAGTACCTTACCTATACACTGTAGTAAAACTTGCTTTTTTTCTATGAGCATTTATGACCAGCTGTATTTTTTCTACTATAATTTTTGTGAGTAGAAGTGATGGTGCAAAGGTCAAGTAAATGTGCATCATTAAACAAAACAACCTGACCATAACTCCCTTGGATGAGGAAAAAGAGTGATTTCTAAAAGGTCAGAGTCACTCTCACTGTTTCTCTGTCCCGGTAGTCATCTCTGTTCACTGCACACAATGACTCTGCAATTGATTTACAAAACATCCTTTCTGCTGGGAAACTGGAGTAATACAGGAAGACATCCATATAGTGAGCAGCACTAAGGGTTTTTAACCAAGCTTGTGATAAGGGTTCTGAAATCCAGCTTTAAATAGCATAAGGCTCTATTGTTTATTCCAGGATCTTGGACTGAAAAGGGAATTTAGAGATTAAAACTGTAAGCCTCCACATTACAAAGCCTACAACAAGATGCTGGGCCCAGGACCTTGCCAGAGTATGGCACAGCTCAAGGACAAAGACACTATGTTGTTTATCAGATATGAAGATAATAGGCTGACTTAATAAATGTGGCATTCACCTAAACAAATGTTTTTTCCCCAAAAACAAGTACTTTCCCCCAAGATTTTGTAGGACCATAGAAGAATCCCAAATCAAAGAGAACAACCTTACATTGTCTTTCAGAATGGGACTAACTTCAGATTTCACTAAGATACTAATGTGAAAAAGTGATACAGTTTGAATTTTGTAAAATGAATAAAAGGAATTGGTCATGAAACAAAAGGGATATTACAAATTCACATTCATCTCCAATACCAATAAGTTTTCCTATAATTCACCCTACTTTCTTCATATTATTGCCAATTCCATTTTCTTTGAAAGGTTCTTCTGCTCTTTCTGCATTATAAAATACCGTGAAATGCAAAAGATTGGATAGAAAATTTAGAGAGCAATGAGTTTCTTTTAAATGGAGAACAATTAGGAAAATGAGGGTGAGAATGGTTGCACAACTTAAAGAATGTGCTCAGTGTTACTGAACTGTTCATTTGGAAATTGTTGAATTGTGGCATGTTCTGCTGTATATTCTAAACAAAATAAGTTTTAAAAACAAACTCTGTGTAACCTTCAAAGTCCAATGAAACCTCAAACCTTCATTGCAGTGCTTACTAATCTTCTCTTTGCTCTAACTGCTCTGCACTAAACAGAGTACCCTATACTGTAAACTTCAACATTTTCATATTCTAAATTCTTCCTTACTTATATATACACATACATAAATATGCTCTACACATATTTCATTCATTTGTCCAATGTCTATGTAGAAAGTGCCTCCTCAAAACCAAGTTCTCTTTAAGGCTCTGGGGATACAACAGACAAAAATTCCTGATTTCCTGAAGATAATATTCTACTATGTAAAGAAAATCAATAATCAAAATAAAGAAGTAAAATCTAAAGGCTCATATATTAGATGGACATAAATGCCCTAGAGAAAAATAAAAAAAGGATAGAGAGTACTAGAGATTGGGGTACTTTCAAATAGAGTAACCAGCAAAGGTCTCACTAGGTTTAAGTCTCAAGGAGATGACAGTATCTTAAGCAAATGAGGGAAAGATTTTTCAGGAAGGGTATCAGTGAATGCAAAAGCCCTGACACGGGAGTGTATCATCAGGTATATTCCCATAAGCACAAGAAAGCTTATGTGCTCGGAGATGAATGGCCAAAGGGAAGAGTAGTTGCAAAGATTAGAAAGGTGAAAGCAAAAGGACTCATACGATACAGACCTTTTATCATGAGTAAAAGAAGTCATTGGAGAGTTTTGAGGTTTTTTTCCCAGTGGAGTTTTGAGCAAAGGATTGGTATAACATAAATCAAATGTGTGCAGAGCCATCTCCTAGACTTAAAGCAAAGACAGTCAATCACAAGAAGAGATAGGTATCCAGATAACGGACTTATATTTAGAATTTATAAAATACTTGAGCACCACAACAAGATAAAGGTAAATAATCCAATTGAAAAATGGGCACAGGATATGAACAGACACTTCACCAAAG
>NW_006399758.1:34061700-34086954 GCF_000299155.1 Elephantulus edwardii | reverse complement strand
GTTGTAGAATGAGGCTGACATCAGGATAGGGGTAAGACTGAGAAAAACTGGATAAATGTAAAAACTGGATAATGTATACTGCATTGAAGCTGACAAGGGAGAGAACAGTTTAAAAGTAATATATTTTAGGGCATTATGATTATGATAAGAGTTCTGAGTGAGGGTTGGAGAGTGAAATACACTCAGGGTGGGGTGGGAGGGTGCAGGGGGACTGTACACCAATAAAGGAGTTTTTCTTTTGCTTTTCAAGGAGAAGAGCGACTGGGGGTGGGGGTGTGGTGGGCGGGGAGAAAAGTGCAACAATGAATGGAAATCCAAAATCTTTGTAAATGTTCATTGAAATTAGTAAAAAAAAAAAAAGTAAAAAAAAATATTCAAGCTGTGCGTTGGAAAAAAAAAAAGATAGCTATCTTTGGTATCTGGGGTCCCTGTGCTGAGAACCTCCTACACCCAAGGAAAAAAAAGAGAAAGCTATATAATACATCACACAATGAGAAATGGTAGTATAGCAGCAACAAGACTGATGGTATGAGTCAGCAGACCCCAAGAGACTAGTATTAAATGACTGCAGTGGGGCTTACCAAGCTAAGAGCTTTAAAACTTGTCCAAGAGAACTCTAAGCAGAAAGCATCAAAGAGTGAGATGAATCCACTCTAATCAAGAATTGTATTCTGAGTTGCTCCTCTTACTTCTGATCCCAACTGCACCTTGTTGCTTTTGTCTGTGATTTCTGTGTGAAATACTGAGCCCAGCAGAAGTGCAAAGGGAACAGTGGAAAAGATAGCTGGCATCAGAACTGGTGAAAAGTTTGGAGAGAATGGGTATGTCTTATCTCTGCTTCTTGAAATTGGCCTTGGGCTAGTGCTGATAATACCCCTCTCATGAAGTTAGAGGCATTGATTAAGAGGTTAAACATTTCTGAAATACCATTTTTCCAAACACTATTTTCCCAAAGTAGATTATAAACTTGAGGTTAGTAAAAATTTTTTACTCTTTATACATTAAATATTTGTTCAAAGAACAAAGGATTTTTTTTTTAATTGAATTGAAGCAATGGTTTTAAAAGACAAATTTTCCTATCAGGACTTCTTTCTGAGAATACTTCACCTCGTTAAATTATTGAGTTCAGTCTTAGAACAAGATCAAGTGCTACTACAAAACTCAGTGAGTTAGTATAATATTATGATTCAAAATCCGTGGTTTTCTAAGTTGTGGAGTCCATGGACAGTGAAAAAAAAAAAAAAAACCAAACAGGAGTCTAAAACAAACAAACAAACAAAACAACAGAAAACAAAACAAAAAACCACAAAACAACCACCTAATGATTTGTTTTAGAAAATCAGCCATTGGCAATTCTATAGACCCTAGTACAACTCTGATACAATGTAGGATTGCCATAAATATTAATTCATTCAATGGCAGTTGATTACTGGTTTGCAGGCTTTCCAAGTTCGAAGAAGTTCTGCTTCTCATGGTACTTGCCTTAATAAGTCTTTTTCAGGAAGAGAAAATCAAGAAGTAGGCTGAAGTTTAATTCCCCAAGAACATTAAAAGCTGCAGTGGAGGGACAGTACAGGAGGGGAAGATCTTGGATACCATTTTATTGACTCAGTGACTGGGGTAATAGGAGTAGGTGTGTCAGAGACAGTGAGGTTGGCTCAGGATAGGGCACTGTTGGGTCATTATGAATCATAAGGAACTTGATGGAACATAACAGTTATAAATTTTCGGGTAAACTCGGTGAAATGCAGCCAAGCTTGATGACAAGTGATAGGGTGATGATTTTTTTTTCCTGGTTGTTCCCTTTGTTTTATTTTTTTTCTATAATTATATTTTATTAATTTTCATAAACATTTACAGAGATTTTGGGTTTCCATTCATTCATTGTTGCACTATTCTCTCTACCCTCCTCCCAGTTTGTTCTTGTCCAAATGCCACAGTGCTTGTCAAAGCCAGTTCTGATTAATCTTCTTTGTCAGTGTGTCCTTTGCCATTCCCTATCACTCCTCCCTGAGAGAGACTTCACCCTGAGTCATAAGGAAAAGGGGATGGCGTATTCTCTTAGCTACTTCCTGCTGAAAAGGGACGCTGTGGGTTTCAGGGTGAAGATCTTCTCTCACTACTCTAAAGGGCCCCTTTGGCAGTAGGAAACACATAGACTATTATGGAGATTGATTTTGGAATTTAGATGCACTCTTATTGATTGTGCTTGGCCGTACATGTTCATATCCTTGAAGATGTATCATGGGGGTGTTGCAACCTAGAAGACACAAATTTGACTAACAAGTTATAAGTACATGAGTCCAGAAATTATGGAAAAGTAAAAGAAAAGATTCTTTCATTGTTTTACAAACCCTCCCCCAGGTCCCCTCCACCATGTAGCCCTCGCTCTAGTCTCCTGTGATGACAGAAATACCTAGTTATATATCTCTTTTAAACAGTTTTCTCCCTCCTCTGTTTCAGTGCAGTATACATTATTGAACCCATCTTACTCAGTCTCTCCCCAACCCCAAGGACAGTCCCATTCTACAACAGTGGCATCATGTAATATTTGTCCTTTTGTGACTGGGATATTTCACTCAGCATAATGTTCTCCAGAGTCAACCATTTTGAATAATATTGCATGAGTTCCTTGTTTTTTAATGCAGCATAGTATTCCATTGTGCGAATATACCACAGCTTCTCTAGCCATTCGTTTGTTGATGGGCACTTTGGTTGTTTCCAACTCCTTGCTATTGTGAACAAAGCTGCAATGAACATGGGTGTGCATATATCTGCTTGGATGTCAGCTATGGTCTCTTCAGGGTATATTCCCAGTAGTGGAATTGCTGGGTCAAATGGTATCTCTATTTGCAACTTTTTGAGAAAGCGCCATACTGCTTTCCACAGGGGTTGCACCATTTTACACTCCCACCAACAGTGAATCAGGGTTCCAGTTTCTCCACAACCTCGCCAGCATTTGTTGCTTGCTGTTCTGTTAAATTTTGCTATTTTGGCTGAGGTGAAATGATATCTTATAGTTGTTTTAATTTGCATCTCTCTTAGGGCTAGGGATTTTGAGCATTTCTTCATGTGTTTGTTAGCCATCTGAATGTCGTCTTCGGTGAAGTGCCTGTTCATATCCTGTGCCCATTTTTCTATTGGATTATTTACCTTTATCTTGTTGTGGTGCTCAAGTATTTCATAAATTCTGGATATAAGTCCCTTATCTGATATGTTATTACCAAATACTTTTTCCCAGTCAGTGGCTTCCCTTTTTACCCTACTGGAGAAGTTTTTGGATGTGCATAGGGATTTGAGTCTTAGAAGATCCCATTCATCTATGTTATCTTCTCCTGGTTGTAGGTTTTCCAGGATACTGGGAAGACTGTTTATGTCGTGGATTAGGACTTCTAGTGTTGTTCCTAGCTTTTCTGTAATGAATTTTATAGTCCTTGGTTTTAGTCCTAGGTCCATGATCCACCTTGAGTTGGTTTTTGTGTATGGAGTGAGGTGTGGGTCTTGCTTGAGGGTGATGATTTTTGCTTGTACATTACCAGATTTGAGTAACCTCTGAACCACTAAGCAACAGATGAGATAATGAGCCTAAATAACAGAAACCTGAAATGATGGCAAGATTGTGACAAGAAAAGCACAGAACTTGGACAAACCAGTTTCTTAATGATGATGAAAATGATAAATCATGAAATCATTAAGCCCCATCAATAAGCTGACCATCACCAACCATACAGTCCGGACAACAGCAAAGCCAAGCCATGTGGTCAGCCCCAAGTTTAGGAAGCGTTCTTTTTGTCCTAAAACCTAAGGTCTTCTGGTTTTCTCAGAAACATCACATCATTCCTTTGCTTAAGTTCATTCAGTGATATCCCTTTAGCTTACACCTGAACTCTCTTAATAACTCACCAATCCTCTACCTGACCTCTGTGATCTCTCATAATTTTCCCTCTAACATTTTGTATTTCAACTAATTCAAATTTTAGTTCTTAAAATATTCAACCCACACTTGCTGTTGATCTGATACCTTCATTCGTCTAACTTTGGGATCAAGTGATTCATCTTTAGGCAAGCAGTCCTTGCTTCTTAAGGGACGTTATCCCTACTATACATTAC
Source organism: Elephantulus edwardii (assembly GCF_000299155.1). NCBI lineage: Eukaryota > Metazoa > Chordata > Mammalia > Macroscelidea > Macroscelididae > Elephantulus > Elephantulus edwardii. Next base: position 34,082,844 of record NW_006399758.1, on the reverse strand, counting down.
ACATATGTCAGTATTTAGTGTTTTGTCTTCCTACCACACCATTATTTATATGAGGACTGTAACTGTGGGCTGCTTTGGTCACTGCTGTATGCCCAAGACCTTATGAATAAAATGTAAGAGGTTTTTGTTGAGGGGTTTTTGGCTTGATGGAAGTACATTTTTTGTTTTTTTAATAGCCAAGACATTTTTAAAACAACAGAGAAAGTGTTTTTCTGTTTTGTCCTTTCTTTCAATGTATAAAAATATGAGTAATCAAAAGATACAAACTAGAGTCAAGAAAAACATGTGAAATGTCAAGGGTGCATGCTGATTATCTTCCATTTGGCCACTTTGAACAATTTCATATTTCCTATCTTATCATAAACCCTGTGAAGCTAGCAAGTCAATTCCCTGGGGTTCCTTATTGTCTTGTAATAGACACTAACAGAAGACTTAAGGGTAGGAAAAGAGGACAAAATATCCCTTTTCCGGTTGCCTTTAGTCTTTTTTTAAAACCTAGTAGTGTGTAACAAAATAGAAGTCCACCACAGACACAAGAACATTTCCTTTACTGTACCCCAAAATTATATTAAATCCATCTTTGAATAAATAAATAATATAAAGCAGTAATATCCCCCAAATTTTAATTCAGTAAGATACGGCACACAGGCCACCTAAAACATAGTAGAGTTAAGTGAACTGAGTTAGGTCTATCAGAATCTCATACAAGTAAAACCTTGCCTAATCATGTACCATCCTTCCAATCCCTGCTTTACTTAATCCCACTGTTTTAGCCATTTTGTCAAACCATCTTGTGGATGAACTTCCTCGCCTTTGATGACCTTCTACTTTTCCAAGGGTGGTATCTTTTTCCAAGGATTGGTCCCTCCTCATAATAATGTGCTCAAAATAGGGGAGATAAAGTCTCAAAAATCTTTACTCAAAAGGTGCACTCTTAAACTTCTTCCAAGGCAAATTTGTTTGTTCTTTTGACAACATCACAATACATGGCATCAATTCTTCCTTCATCTTTCATGGTCATTGTCTAAAACAATTTTTCATTTTACTTTTAACTTTTCTTCAGTCTGTTTTGACAAGCTGAGAATAAAAGAAAAATGAGATACTACTGTACTACATCAAGAAATAACTTTATTCAAAGGAAATTCAAGTGAAAGATACACTTAACATCAATTTTCTATATTAGTAACATATACATTAAACATCAAGTTTGACATACTTAGAAGCAGAAAAGTTTCTCAAGATCCCAACCAAATTTCTCACTTATGTGCAACCTCCATGACTATCAACCAGATAGGTAAGACTATAAAAGACTAGCAAAGATTTATTAAAAATTACTTTCTCAAAAATGTACAAAATGAAAAAGGCAAAGTATGTCAAAATAAGGCATAAATAGCAAGAAAGCCCTGAATTTACTTTGGTAAATCTAAGGCACAATCAAAGTGAACAGTTGTAAATCCGTGGTCTGACCTGAAATTTTTATGTTTTTAAAGTTTCTATTATGAATTCTGACTCCTTTTCCTTATTAGATTTTAAACTCTTTAAGGGTTACTAAGAATTTCATACTTTCTGAATGCCTCCAATGATTTAAATGAGGAAGCCTAGTGACTAGGCATGTTTGCGGAACATTTCCTCAAAGAAAAATATAATAAAGGCAAATGTAAGAAAGAAATGATACACCTATATTGACGGTCACGTCAATATACATTTGTAATACACCAGACGACATAATGATTTTTAGTAAATTTGATTGTTTTTTTCTCCAAATACATTTTGAAAACTCATGGCACTTGAATAACTGATGGAAAAAATAAGCAACTATTTTAATATAAAATAATATTAAATCTGTATGTGATGAGGTGGAATGGCAAAACTGGAAGGATATTATAAAATGGTAATTTAGAAATTGTAAATACACTTATTCAAAATGGCAAAAACCTACCACTTACTCAAACTTGATGGAATTACACTTTGAATTAGCAGTCTCTACTTGGTCAGAATAATGAGCAAAATAACATTTAAAGGGACAATTCTGATAAAACCAGAATATAAAATTATAAAGACCAAATCAACTCAACAGTGAGAGAGAATGCTTCTCACCAGTGGTGCCTGGGTGTCCTGTGCAGGTGACTCAGGTGCATGTAGCAAGACATTCAAGTAAGAAGAATGGAAATGGTACAAGGCAGCCAGTGAGCGGAGCACTAACCTGCCCCTGCTTGAACTGAGAGGCTATCAATCTATTAATTTTATATTAGATACTGAGAATACATATATTTCATGTTTTAAAAACTAACTTCCAAGTAAGTGGATAAACAAAAATATGGTATATGAGTTGATAAAAAAAAAGTAGCATATACACAGAAAGGACTATTATGCAGCCATAAAGAAAAATGAAGTATCGAAGCATCTCACAGCATAAACATTATGCTGAACAAAATCAATCATTCACAAAATAGCAGTTATTGAATGTTCTCATCACATATGTAAAATAAGCAAATATAGCGAAACCAAAGATTCTTAGTGGTCACCAGACACTGGAAGCAGGAAGGTCAGGAAAGTTTCATGTTTGGAGACAAGGAGTTCATCCTAATGGTGGTAGATGAATTTGGAAAAGAACACTGAAAATGGCAGTCTGAATTATATATGTAGTTATTTATTATATAATATATAAATTCTTGATTACTGAATGTCTTTTTGTGTATACTTATTACCGCAATTAAAAAAAAAAAGGCATTCTGTATTTAAGAAAAATTCTGAAAACCAGCACACAAAAAGATCACTGAAATCATGACATTTTAGACAAATAGGCCTCCAAACTATTGAAACAATGATCCATTTTCTTCTCTCCAAATTGTGAATGTGAAAATGACTTGTCAATTAATAAGATAAACTAAAATATAAGGGAACGAACTATAGGGAAGGTACCACGGGTAAACATCAAGTATCGAGTGGCCAGCTAGCCAAGCTACCAGCTCACTGGGGCTAGGCCATGGCAGCCGACAAGGCCTCTCTCACCCTGATCTTGGCAAACAGCTGAGGTCGAGAAATTAAAACTTAGAGCTCTTTTTTTGCCCCCAAGACAATGCAGAACAAAATAGAGTGACTACTTTTCAATAAAACTGAAAGGTATATCAGCACATGTTTCATATGTGTGATACACACACAGTTTTTAATGATGAATTGTTAAAAATGATTTACCAGCATATGGATGTGCAAAGTACTTAGCACAGAGGTCATCAATAAATGTCACTGAATCTATTTTAAGGATGGAGTGGTCTCTAAGAATTATGTTCTAAAAGATAAAGATGTTGTTGTTGTTGTTATGTGCCGTCGAGTCGTTTCCGACTCACAGCGACCCTATGCACAACAGCCCTAAACCCTGCTCTATCCAGCGCCAACCGCACCGCCTCTGACACACCCATCCCTATTACCCCAGTCACTGAATCAATCCATCTCATAGAGAGTCTTCCCCTCCTGCATTGTCCCTCAACCCTCCCAAGCATGATGTCCCTCTCCAAGGACCCGTCCCTCCTGGCAACATGTCCAAAGTATGTCAGACGAAGCCCCAGAATCCTTGCCTCCAAGGAGTAGCTTGGTTTAATCCTCTCCAAGACAAATCCGTTTGTTTTCCTGGCAGTCCAGGGTACATTCAGTACCCTTCTCCAGCACCACAGCTCAAAAGCATAGGGGGGTAAAATTCTAAGGTATTACGGCTATCACAAGAATCCACAATTAAGGTTGCATAGTGGAATGTACTTGGGGCTATGGGAGGGGTGTGGGGGGATTGTATACCAGGGAGGGAGTGTTTCTTTTACTTTTAAAAGAGAGGAGTGAATGGGGGCGGGGGGCCTGGGCGGGGAGAGAAGTGCAGCAATGAATGGATGGGAATCCAAAATCTCTGTAAATGTTCATTAAAATTATTAATTAAAAAAAATTTATAAAGCACATAAAAATCCATTCTCCCCTAATGTAAATAAAAACTGTAAACTCATTGCTATCATGTTACAAGCAACTCAGAGACCCTCCACTGGTTTTCCAAGGCTGTAAATCACAAGGGAATAAAGTGCTCATCTTTCTCTCAAGGAGCTGCTGCTGGTGGATTTCAATCGCCAGAGAGGGTTACCCTTTGGGTTAGCAGCACAACCTGCTACAGACTATGCCTCCAGAGTTCCCTGATCCTAATTCAGCAGTTGCAAAACACTTTGTTTTGCTTTGAATTGCAACAGAGTACAGTGACAGCAGATTTTATGCTTAATATAATTCATGGTAGGCTTAGGAAGTAACATGTGAAAATGTAAAATATAACCCTGATAAACAGTCAGTATCGTGAATTTTTTTTTAAAAAAGCACACTAAAAATGTTTTTAACATAGGAGAAAATAATTTAATGATTCTGTGTGAGGGCTTAACAAGGAAATTTTAAAAAAGAAAAGTTTCTTTGAATGTCTTTCATTAATTAGAAGGAAATTAATTTCCCATCATATGTTTGGTCCTCACTGTTTTCTGGACAAGGACAGTCAGTCCTTATCATGTTTAAATACTTCAATTAAAATCAACTAATCATGTGAAATCAGGAACAATGCATCACTTTAGCATCTAAACAATCCTAAGTGTCACATACAATCAGTGGAAAGAAAGACCATATCTGACCATGCCTACAGATTTTCCCTAATGAAAACAAAAGATCTGGAAAACCAAATTAACTACTTACAGCTGGTTCTTTCAATTTGCTGATTGTATACTTCAGAAATGGACCACCTAATTTCCTTATTCTAAGTCTTTCCTTTAGATGAAGTCCTACGTAAGTGCTTGATGGTTCAGAAACCAGGCAGCCTAGAAACTGCAGCAAAACTCAAGGGCAAGTAAAGACGGTTTTTTAACCCCACGAGAAATTACTGAATGTAAAAGCAGGAACACATTCAGTATCATCTCGTTTCAAAAAGTCCTTATAATTAGGCATGGATATTGGCCAGCAAGATAGGCACTGTCTACAGAAAAAAAGGGGAAAAGTACAGCAACTTTCAAACCACATCATCCTAGTAATTTTTCATTCTTTCTACTGAAAAACATTCAAGAGCATTTTCAATATAGGAGAGCAAACAACAATAACCACACAATCAGTTTTCCCCACATTTTCTAATTCAAGGAGCCTCACTGAATTAATTGATTGAGCAACAATTAACTTGGCACTTTCCCTGAAGTATGAAAAGAATGCTTTGAACAGATACAATCCATCAAGAACTGGGTTGGCATCATAAATGATGGGAGTGAAAAGCATGTAAAATGGCAGATTGATGATTTGATCCGAAAGAGCATGTCAATACTCCACAGGCATAAAGGCATCTGGCCGAGGTGGAGTCACACAATTTTATTTCGATGCTGGGTTCTTGGGAGGAAGCAGTTTGTATGTGTTGAAGTAGCCCACCACCTGCTGGGGAACCTCGGCCAGGACACACTGAGCAAGGGCTTCTTTCGGAGCCTAGTGAAACACAAAGTCAAAAAGCGCCTTTATTAGCAACTACATTTTTACCAACATTTTGTCTAAAGACTATTTGATCAGTCAATAAAAGCCGGCAATTTTCAACTCCCAGACTTGTATCGTTTCTTCGGAACAGCCCATGAATGCTATGATTATCTCTGTAAACTTCATCAAGTCCTTCTTGATGTGAGTATTTTAGCAGTTGACATTCTGGTGGCTTTGTGGTAAGGAGTTGTGATGCCAACCCAAACTCAAGTGGCTTGAAAACATCAACTACTCCCAGGGAGAAAAATGGGCCGTCTGTCTCCTCTCATGCAATTTTTTGCCTCTGAAAACCTGTTGGGGATTCTGCTGTGACTTTCTTCTGAAAAGAATGGCAAATAACAATAATACTTTATAGTTATGGCCCGTCTCCCACTCCTGCCCCAGTCCCCTGATCCCTGGAGACCATTTATCTAGTTCTATCTCTACAGTTTTCAGTTCAAAAATGCTACTAAGTGGATTCCTATAGTATGTATCCTTTAATAACAGCTTTTTCATTCATAATTCCCCTGAGATGCATCCAAGTTATTTCTTGTTATTACCAGCTCAATTCTGTTTATTGCTGACAGTTCTGTTTATTGCTGAGTATGTTTTCATGGTATGGATGCACTTGTTAACCTTAACCATTCAAACAAATAAAACTGCTCTAAACATTCATGAACACTTTGTTTTCATTCCTCAAGGATAAATACTCAGGCACGTGATGTGATTGCTAGATCACGTTAAGTTTAGTCTTTAAAGAAACTGCCACACTAACTGGCTGAGCCATTTTATAGTCCTACCAACAACATATGAATGACCCAGTTTCTCTGAATTATCTCCAGCATTTGGTGTTCTCATTCTTCTATTATTTTTTTAATTATTATTATTTTAGCTGTTCCAAAAGGTATGTAAAGAAATTTCATCATGATTTTAACTGGTATTTCCCTAAAGGTTAATAATGTTGAGCATATTCCTTTTTTTGTTTTGTTTTGTTTTGTTTTTTAACTTGGGTGCTGTCAGATCAGAGCCAACTGGCACAAGAGATTGCCTCTCCTTCTCCAGCAGATCATCTGGTAGATTCAAACTGTGTGACTTTAAGATTGCAGTGCAGCTTCTTGCCATTAGGCCACCAGAGCAACCTGAACATCTTTCCTTTCGCAGAGTATGTAAGCTCACATGTTTTCTTAACTTTATACCTAAGTATTTTTATTTCTTTTGTCAACTGTATTGTGCCTTGAAGTTTAGTATCTACATGTTCAAACATGTAAAAACAATTTTTTTTATCTTATGTCTTTTGACTTAAACTTATTCGTTCTGGGAAATTATAATTACTTATGAAGAATTTTTGCTTCCATGAAGATGAAATAAATATACTTTTCCTTATTCTTTCCACTAAGTATACCTAAACCCTCTCCCATTATATATAAAACAAAACCTATATGAATTCTAAACAGTGATGAGAAGGCAGGTATGTTGGAGACCTCAGGACCCAAGGAATGACACAAAGTATTACGTTCCCTGGTTTCCTTTTTGATTTATAAATTATCCTGGTATAGATATTGATATTTGATATTGGAGAACCTGGCTGTGTAGATATACCTACGAACATTCATTAAAAAAAACAACAAACAAACAAAAAAACCCCAACTCCACCAAAAGCAAAAGGACTAGAAAGTGGTAGTCTATCAAGAAACAAACATACACATTTAAAGGGAAACATGAGGGATTCTAGTGGTGATAGAAATAGTTTGTATTTGACTGTATAATGATTTTACACTGTAGACATTACCACTGGGACAGACTAGGTAAAATGATCTCTAAACAGTTTTTCATCAACTCATCTTCCAGTTTGATAAATTCAACATATACTTACATATCTGTCTCTCATTGATGTCAAGGGAGAAATGATTCAAAACTGATCTTCCACTGGGGTTTCAGTGTGAACTGCATGGGAGGAAATTGTCTACCCTTGCCCTGCAGGGCTACTGGTGAATTCAAACCTCCTGCCCTCATGTTGGCAGTGCAACTCCTTACCCACCAGCCAACCAGAACAGCCTACTGGCATAAGGTTTTTCTTCTCTTTTGTTACAAAGGTTAAGATAAAAATATATTTTAAGATATCATAACAATACAGTTTTGTTCTGGTGGTTCGTGTTGTTCTTCTTGACTATCTTTTTTTATATTCTTGTAATAAAACATATATAACAAAACATTCAACATTTTAACCATTAACCAAGTAATTACATTTACCATATTGTGCCAGCATCACCATTATCCTTTCTAAACATTTTTCTTCACCCTAAACAGAAGCTCAGTTAGACATTAACTCCCCTCTGCTCCTAGTCCTTCATAGCCACTAAAAATCTTTGATCTCTGTATGTATGCTTTTTCTAATATTTCAAATAAGTGAAACAACACAATCGTGTTTTTGTATCTTATTTCCCTCAGTGTAATGTGTTTAAAGTTCATCCATGTGGTTGAATAATGATAATATAGTTTAGAACAGTTTCTCATATACAGTGTAAGAGGCACATAAATATATGCCCTGAAGTAACAGTATCCAGTATAATCAGAGCTCTTCAAATTAAAAAGGACCATATTTACATATCCTTTGATCTTGGACACCTACTCTGATGCCTTGTTGTGGCTTGACAAAGGTCTGTGCTTGTACTGTAGGAGACTGCCTGTTCTATATGGCTTTGCTAGCCACTGGCTTTGGTTCTCACCACATGGCTGGGGAGAACTACACTAATAATGTGAATAAGGTAAAAAGCACCTTCAGAATGGGAACATGCAAATAAGATGCACAAAGCACTGATGAGATTGGTCAGTTTTACTATTCCACAACACTTAAACTGAGCAACTTCAGAGACAAAAAAATGGGAATTTCACTACCATCAAGAAAAAAGCAGAGCATGCAGCACATCTTTGGGGTCAGAGACTCCTTCACTAGATGGCAACCTAGACCAGACCAGCAGCAACAGCAGTACTAGTAGCACAGCTGGCAGAGAACCAGAGATCAGCATGAGACTCAACTGGAATCGTTGCCCCACAAAGCAAGACCCTAGGACTTTCACCCAGGATTACTGGAGTGCTAGAGGGAGATGCCGCTACTGGCAGGACTCAAAGAGCTTTATGACACTGGTCCGAAGCCATAAGGCTGAAGCTCAAAAGGACAGCAGACACGCATAAGAAGCTGTTCTGGTTGAAGAACTGTTATCTTGAGTGTTTTCAACCTGAATTGTTATTTGTTGTTCCCATTATAAGCTCACGTACATAATGGGTTTATTAGGGGAACCCATACTATACTGTCTATGGATCTGTGTGGAAATCGCAACAGATTAGCAGACTCTGTAACAGAGCAGACAGAACCCTGAGAGGACTGGTTGATAACAGAATAGATAGAAGTCTGTGCAGGGGCATGTTTGACCTCCAAGGACGAGGCTTTGTGCTGCTGATGGTGTGGAAGGGAACTCTTCTCATATGTGGAGTTAGTAGAAGCCAGATGTTGACACCACATCGGCTGCACTGTGTGCTCAATGTTCAAACACTTTACGGTGAACCAAGATGGAGAAAGGAGGTACTTACATTCTGAAACTGTCTAAAAGGCACAAACTGGACGATGTCTCTGACGGCCACCTCGCCTGATGGGGACCGAAGACTCCCACCATCACCATCCAGAAACTCCATGGCACTAAAATCAGCTCCTCCAACTCCCACAATGATAATGGACATGGGCAGCTTGGCAGCATTAACGATAGCTCGTCTGGTTTCATCAAGGTCTGTGATCACACCATCAGTAATAATCAGGAGCACAAAATATTGCTGTCAAAAAAAGTACAAAAAGCTCTTAGTAAGGAAAATATATCTATATCTCTATATATTCACACACACAAACAGTAAGCTGATAAAATTCCCAAACAAAAATCCAATGCCAGTAAGTTGATTCCAACTCAGAGTGCTTGTGCAGGACAGAGTAAGTCACTGCTGTAAGGTCTCCATGGCTGAGAATCTTTATGGATGCATATTACAGCTTCATTTTGCTCTTGTGGAGGGGCCGGTGTGGGTTCTAACGGCAGACCTTTTGATTAGTAGACAAATGCTTTACCCACAGTGCCACCAAGGTTTTTCCAAACCAGAAAAGTAATGATTAATGACACCTGTTACACAATGAATAATTCAGTCTCATTCTTGCTAATTTTCCTTGTCATTTTCTACCCAGGATTCTGTTTAACTGAGATACTCTGGTGACAAGAAAGTCCATTCATACAAAAACTACAGGATCATTAAAAGTTCAGCAAATCATAACATAAAATTGGCACAAATATATAAAAGTAAAGTAAGTGTTAAAGGTTAAAATGTCAATAAATATAGGAAAATGATGTAACTAAAAATAACTGATATAAATGAAAAATACATCAAAGCATAGACCTAGTGAATATGTGGCAACTTCACTCTCAAAATAACAAATGTAGGACAAACAGAATTGTTTACCATACTAAAATACATTTCAAAAAAAACAACCAAAAAACAAAACAAACACCTAACCAACTGGTTAAGGGTTTGATAGAGAATCTCTCAAATATTGTTCATAAAACTTTTTCAATTATGGTATAAGACCACTATCATCAAAAGCCAAGGAAAGGTTTACATGCAGATTGACTCAGAGATGGAAGTGGGGAGAGAAGCTAAGCAAGGTGAAGGGAAAGGTAATAAACAAAAGGTTTGAATAAAAACTGTAATTAATTACATTAATCCATTTCCATTAATGTTATAAAACAAAGTATCTATGAATGCCTGAATGAAAACACAATATGATTTGTTAACTTTCACTCAAATTAAAAAAGCAAACCTTTTCAGAGAATGGTAAAATGTTCCTAAAAAGTTGAGACTCCATCTTTGAGACTATTTAAGTTTAAAGTAGGAAGACTATTTGAAACAGTAGCTAATACGTGGCAAGCATAGACTCTGGTCCAGGCATAGCTCACATCATATGAATTACCTTATTTAAATATTTCACCAACCACATGACATAGTTAACCCACTTTACTGCTGAGAATACTGAAGCAAAGAAAAATGTTATACCAAGATGCAACAGGTAAAGTTTGGCTAATTAAAATCTTTTCAGTATACATCTTGCAACAGCAACTGAGTCCATAATTACTCAATCCTTAATTTGTTAAACCTACTGCAAAAAAGCAGATGATAGCTAATGTTTGTTTTATAAAGTCTTCCCAGAAAATTAATTTTAAAAATGGGGGGAGGCGGGAATACTCATTCCTGGGTTGTTTTCTTTTTAATTACCACTGATTTAATGTTACCAGAGATTATTCCAAATCAAGAGTGACCACATCATTATCTCTGCCCTGACACTGTATCTCCATAGCCCAAATAAAGAAAATGTCAGCAAGAATACCACCAGGCTGCATCCGCCTGTCCCTTGCCATTGAGCACTTACAGAAGCTGTCTGTTGTTGTGTGGCTGCAGCAGCAAACCTGGCCACATGATTGATGATTGGAGAAAAATTGGTTGGTCCATAAAGTTTTATCTGTGGAAGGCAAGCCCGATATGCTTCTACAATGCCTTGGATTCCTAGACACAAAGCAGTATTAAAAACTATCAAGCAAAACTTGTTTACAATTTACCAAAGTAGCTAATTATCATACATCAACAAAAAGTGAGGGTTTGTTTATTTATTTGCCTTTTTAAAGCCTACAGCACCCGGTATACCCAGGTGGTCTCCCATCTGAGTACTAACCAGGCCCGACCCAGCTTAGCTTACGAAATCAGACAAAATCAGGCGTGTTCAGGGTGGTTCAGCTGTAGACCAAATAGTACTTTAAATGACCAAAACCCTGTGTGGTTAGGAGTTCTTCTAAGCTATACATTATAAAACTATAGTTAAGCTCCACTGCAAAAACATATCAATTCTCCCCTCCACCAGAAGAAGGCATTTATTTTCATCTCAGCCAAATTACTCATTTGTCTACAGTAGAACTGCTAAATTTGTGCTTAATTTTGATGTGATTTGGAAATGAGATTCAACTAGAAAAGAGCCATAAGAAAGTGGTGCATCATACAAGTGACAACAAGAAGAAAAAGTTATTTACAACTGGAAAAACTTGTACACATACAGCCAGAGGCTATAAATCCAATGGTAATTCTAGTAAAGGGCTTATTTAAGTAACTTATAAGTTAAGCGTGGTATGGTAGATCATTTCTAAATACTCATTTGCAGAGTATTTATCACATGGAGGTAAATAGTCATACATTTTTAAGCAGAAGTATTTTATGTGGTATGTCCGTGGGTGAATGGGCATTAATGTAACAGAATGTCTTAGTCAACAGTACACATAACGTTAACCACATCTAAGCAAATGTTCTAAGAGCTACAACTAGTTTTCACCAGCTACACTTTCCTTCTGTTACAGGGGTGGCATATCTCAGACAGGGGCTGCTGATGCCTATTGGAGAGCCATAGTTCAGTCACAGTAGATGCTATCTAAGTGAAGTTAGCAAGAAATAAGTAATTGTCATCATAAGTTAGCAAAAGTTGATTGGACAGTGTCATAAAACACATTGCTTTTATGAGTGATGAAACTGTTATTTCATTGAATCTTCCTCTAATACTAGGACATGCTGTATACAGGAAGGATACTAAAAAGTACAAGAATTGGCAATACTTGCTGAAGTAATAAAGAACATCTATCCCAGAAGATTTTAATGTAAAATAAAATAGGTCTCTTCCTTAAAAACTGCCCAACAGAACCCAGATCAACAAGGATATAGGAGTATACTTGGCTTCAAAGACTCACAAGAAAACTTCTCTCTCCTCTAGGAGTTCCAGAATGCCAATAAACTCTCACTTGTTTTGGACTTTGATGTGGTCACATGGACAACTTCTGAAAATGTTAACTAATTCATAAATAGAGGTAATTCTATATACAAGGTAATATATATAGTGGTCAGTCAGTCCAGTAGTAATAAAAATTGTATTCAGGCAGGGTACCAGCAAGATCCTTCCTGCAACAGAATGTTCTGTGGAAAAAACTAAGTCATAATCGTATTGATAGAATATTTTCATCCATTTATGTCATCTTAACTTACTTTCCAATCTGGAAGTAGAAACAAAATTGTACACTGAATTTTTTCACAAACTTCAATTGTCTTTAATTCCTCAACTAAAGCTGCACTGTAGAAAAATGTTTCCTTTTCATTTTAAAGAAACAAATGAGACAAGTCATTTTTAGACAACTGTGGTAAAGAGAATTACTTCAGATTGTCCTATCCATAACCTTTGTAACTACCATTAAATGAATGGGTAAGACTAAGCAAATGTGAGGTGTCTGTGGGCACTAAGGGAATTGGACAGCTTGCTAAAAATGACACCCTTGTAGGGTTGGTCCATGCACGTAGGTATATGGAACCCTAATAGGAGTATTACTGTGTTTTGCCACTCCTACAGACTTAAAGGGGGTATCTGACGACTACCAAGAAAGAAGAGCCAGGAGTCAAGCGTGTCATTTCAACCCTAGATACCTGTGCTGAAACTCCTTGATCCGGGACAGAGAGCTATAACACCAGAGAGACAATGAAGGAGCATCTGTAGAATAGCAGGGCAGTCCAAGACAGTTCGCTGGGCTTCCTGGTCCACACGCCAAGAAAGTTGAGAGTGTGCAGGCAGGACGCTTATAGTAGAATGGGTGTTTATTCAAGGAGGTAAGTTGTCAACTCTAGGCATTTATCCATGAGCTAGGTCTGTCAACGCACAGAAATAGAGTCCTTGAACAGGAGCCTTACTAATGGAGTAGGGTGCTCCCTAAAGTGGAGTACAACTCAAAGAAGTCTGCCTTGTTTTAGACATGCCTTGTAGACATGGCTGAAAAGAGAGCATCCTGATCACAGAACTGTCCCGAATCCTTCCTGATCCCAAATTCTAATCCTAAACTGTTACTTCCTTAATAATTCCTTTATTGTGAATATGGTCTATACGTTCTCTGTGGTCACTGCAACAATCACTGAACATAGTAAAATAAGCAGAGTATACAGTGAGTGGGACAGGTGGTGTCAGAAACGGTGAAGCGGTTAGGCATCCTCTGCCGCACAGGGAACGGCCTTGGACTTGCACTTGTGAACTTCACTTGGACTTGTGAAGTAAGTCACATGAGGTTAGATGACACCTTGTCATTTCTGCAGCATCTAACTTCAACAATCAACTATGAAAAGGATTAACTTCATAATTGTAAAATAAAGCTGTAATTTTTTTTTTCTGCACAGTCTTCTTCGTTTAAAAGTCAGCTGGTTTTTCTCCAGATTATCTGTTTAGAAAAACTATTCTTGGTTGGGCAGCCAAAAACGAGCTCATGAGCTCATAAGCAAGTAAATTTCTAAAATGAAATACCAAGTAGCATCTCAATCACATTTATTTCTAGTAAACAAAAATATTTATAAGACTCTTAAAAAATCATTCCAATTTCATCATAAACATATTTTTTAAAAAGAATAACACTTCTTAGTTTCAAATGGCTCAACTCAACTCACTGCCACTGAGAATCAACTCCAGAGGGTTTTTAGGAAGTTATAAATTGCATGGGAGGAAACTGCCCATCATTCTCCCTTGGAGAGCCTAGTGGATTTAAACCACTCAAGAGGTAATAACTTTGGGTTAGGAGCACAACATCCTATAGATTACTCCACTAAAGTTCCCATGGCCAGGGATTAAAACAAACAAACAACAAAAAAAAAAACCTAACCAACCAATATTCGCAACTAACCACTGAAAATATCTCAAAGGAGCATTCAATTAGTATGAGGAAAATATCCTGGTAAGAAAACCCGAAAGCTGACTATCTCAGGAAAAAGTAGTCCTTTTACTTTATGAATGCTGTAGAGGAAGAGAAGTAAAAGAACTTCCACCTCTAAGAAACGTATACATTTTATAATTGCCAAAAGGTCCAACTGCTGAAAATTAATTCATTGTTTGTTGTTGTTGATTGCCATTGAGTTGAGCACGACTAGTGACTCTATGAGCAAAAGACCTGAAGCCTTTCTATAACTATCATCATTTCTCAAAGTTCAGAGAGTTCCCAGAGGCATGTTTTTTAGGAAGTGGATACCACTCCTGCTTGTTTAGAATTTTAAATTAAGCCTCACATCTCTCTTTCCTTCTTCAGAATGTTTACAGTTATAAAGTCTTGAAGAAAATGTGGCATTTTAAGTTGAATACACAACGGGTAGTTGGGGTACAGAATAAAAGCAAAGGGAAGACAAATATCTAGCTCTTGTTTTCTACCCAGACTAAAGGAGTTCCATTCTTTCTTTCTCTCACCTACCCATCCAATCACAAAATACAGTGTGAACAAGTAATTGGATGCCAGTGCTTTTAATTTGTAGAGAATGACTGTTACTTAGCTGGGGGAAAAGCTTCAAAAGACCTGTGTATGGGGTTATTCATTTTAATCAGAAGTTTATGTTAAAAATTAATTTACAAGTGAAAATACTTTTAATCTATGATTAATTGTATTGATCTACTCCCAAGATTGAGAATTCATTTTTGTTCCAATAAACCTTTTCAGAAGAATTTAGCCTACAACCTTCAACCATCTTAATAATAATTTTGCCCCATAATTTTCATTACCAATTCAATCACCTGGTATAATTCTTAAAACAAAAGCTAAATATACCATAAAAAGAAAGGGTTTATCTCAAAAGTTTTAAATCACAAGAAAAGCAAACTAAGATTGGCAAAGCTTTCTGCTTAAAGCCTTTATGTTTATTTTTTTTTTAACTTACCATTACAATAGGGATTGGATGGATTAAAGTTCATTGGAAATTCATGTGATACCTGTCAAGAGATGAGAGGAGAACTGATGAAGCCTATTTTGCTTTTCCAGGAGAAAAAATTTTAAAATGAAACCTTCTCTCACCTGCCACTGAGGTGGTATCTGAGCACCAAAACCGAAAGCTGGGAACATCTTATCACTAAAAAGCAAAGTTGGGGGGGAGAAAAAAGTGAAACACGTGTTTGTTTGTTTTTTCCAAGCTGGAAAGAGCTTTATCCTTACATTGAAACCAATATAAGCTCATTTCAAAATCATTGAAAAGAGAAAAGATAAAACAAAGATTACTAATGATAACAACTCCAAAAGATAACCAAAGATGCTATTTGGCAACTGTCGTTCTAAATAATTTTTTTGTATACTGAAGGACAAAATTGCTTCTGTATATTTAGAAAAGTAGAGTTACATCCATGTTTTCTAACCTATTATTTTCTACTTAAAACACTACGTAGAATTTCACTGACTAAATACTTCAGCAAACCCAAAAAACTCTAAAAATTCCAAGCTTTTTTTCATTGCCAAATAAAACCTGAACTTAAGGACATGAAATATTTTATTTATGCCACCTATGAGGGATCAACACAGCAATGGGATCCAGTATGGTGAGGGATAGTAACCATGGCGGAGGATAGGGCAGGTTCAAGTCTATGGTTACTACAGTCTTTATGAGTCATAGTCAACTGGAAGGCACCTAACAACAACAAAAGAGTATGAATGTGTATTTTGCCACAGAAACATGGTATAAATGTCATATACTATCAAACTCCCTCAGTGATACATAAATATTCACATATAAGCAAAATATATGAATAATTGGTCCTATGGATTTAGGGATGAGAGACTGGGGACCTGGCAATATAAAATTACATGAATTGCTACTAAGTATTCCACAGTGAGGATATTTTCCCCCAAATAACACAACCACCACAGAAATTACTCTAAGTTCCAATATTGTGCAACTATAAAACACTACAATGAATATACTACTTTTCTCCCTACTCTACATTGTATTAATTTTTAAGCACTGAAGACAAAACCTATGGAATATGTACCAAAACTACTTTTTCCCAGTTTATGAATTGTCCTTCATTTCCTTGAAGATATTTTACTTTCAGAAGTTTTTACTAGTAACAAGAGTGAACACTTATTCTTTTATCAGTAATATCTTCATTGTGTTACCCAAAAACTTTGCTTATTGTGAAAGTATAAGCAAGTCATATATATTTCTTCTTGAACTTTCAAATTTTTTTTTACTATATTAACCTTCTCATTCATCTGCAAAGTGCTTTGGAGTACAGTATAAAGCAGAAACTGCTGGTTTTCTCTTCAGTAACAGGACACTTGAGTTAGAGACTCTTAGTGTCTCTTGGATGGGTATGGTTGGGTGCCTAGATCCTCGTCAAGGGGTTGTTGTGTAGAAGAAGAATCCTGCTACCAGCAAGAAAGACTCAGAGAATGAAACAAGTTATCTGTTGAGGCCAGAGATTCCTGTGCCCGTCAAACCAGGACCTAGACAAGAGAAGCAGCAGTGGAGAACCACAGACTGATATGAAATAAAGCAGACCTGTGAAGGGTTCCCCACAGATCCAGGGCTTCACGCAAGCTTAGTTGAGGACTAGGGAGAGCACTAAAAGAGCTTTAGGGAGCTCTGACAGCTTAGACTATAGGAAGCTGCACTGTTAACCCAAAGGCCGAGCCTCTTTAGTGGTTCATATTCATCAACAACTCTGAGGAAGGAAGATGGAGAAACCTCCCCCTGAACAATTATAGTCTCAAAAAACCAGGTCAACGATGAATCAAGGACAATGAATTTAGTTGTAGAGAACTTTGTAACACTGACCTAAAGACTGAAGGTCAAAGCTCATGCAAGTTTACTTGAGAAGTTGTCCTGACTGTTTCCAACCTAAATTATAACCTGTTAACTTCCCCAATAAAGTCCATAACAATGAAGGAAAAACAAAACAGGAATCACACTCCTAAAAATGAATGTGCCTGCACTCCCAGGGTTCCACGGACCAAAGAATACTAAACTAGGGACTAGGTCCCATTCGCGAGAGACCAGGGAAGGAAGCTAGGATTAAACAGGGAGAGAACCGATCTTGGACCTCTAGACACACACTATGAAAACCAAATTTTCATAGAGCTGAAGACACGATGGTTCTGAGTGTCTATTTCAGCAGGCCGGTCTATGTTCTAACTTATATAGGCCAGTATCCAGAGTCAGGTATGAGTCAAACTTCCAAATGTATGTCTCATCCAGTTTGACAGCCGGCACTACTCCTGAAACGTCTTATTTCTATCATGGACTAAATTAGCATATATACTTGGGCCTATCTCTCAACTATTCGCACTCATAATTTACTCCTATTCTTCTTCTTAATTGACATAGCTTTAAAATAAGTTGTGATGCCAGATAGGTAAAATCCCCTCTCATACCTCTCTCTTCAGCCTCTGCAAATAAAAATTAACTTGTAAAGATAACAGTATAAAGTTTTACAGAATGTTAACTTAAAACTTCTAAAAACATTTTTTTTCACGCATTCATGGTATCTTTCTCATTACTAAATTGCATGGGGTTTTTTTTTTTCTGTTTTTTTAAGATCACCGTTGCCACTGACTTTTATTGAACTTACAAAGGAAACTTGATTCAATTTCACAATTTGGTGGTTTTCCTATTCCTTTTCTTTCCAAAACATTACTCTCTGTGCTTAGAGGAACTGTAACATAACGGAGTAGTTAGAATGTGTGTCTGGAATCAGTCAATCTGTTGCCAGGTACCAGCTGAGTGACCATAGACAAAGCACTTAACCCCCCATGTCTCAGTTTCCTTGTCTGTATAATACAATTGATAACAGTACCTTTCTTACAGAGATGTTTGAGGATCACATATGTATTACATGGAAATACCTCAAATCATAAGATGCAGTTGGTGGTTTATTTAGTGTCACAAAGCCTGACTCATAGCTGACCCTCCAGTGGGTTTACAGAGACAGTAAATTGCATGGGAGGAGATTTCCCATCTTTCTTTCACAGATTAAAACCTGGTGGATTCACATCATGTACCTTTGGATTGACAGCACAACTCCTTACTAGGCCACCAGAAGTCTGATAATGAATTACTAACATATAACAGCACTAACATTTATATAGAATTTACAATGATTATTTTTTATGTCTTTATTTTCTTGTCTTCCTATTCGAGTTAAACATTTGGCTACTAACCTAAAGGACAGTGGTTTAAAACCCACGAGTGGCTCCTCTGGAGAAAACTATGACAATCTGCTTCCATAAACATGACAGCCTTGGAAGCACCAAGGCATCTTCCACAATGTCTTAAAGGGCTGCTATGAGTTGAAATGAACTCAAAACGTTATTCTTTAATTTTATTTTGTTGAAAATTTAGACTATAATATTCAGTAATTCTTAACTTTAAAAATAAAAGCCTGCAAAGGCAGAAATACTCCTCTTTATATAGAGTGAAGATCACATAGCACTTTCCTATTCTTTATTTTCCACTACAGTTTCACTCTTTGATCTGAGAACTACTTTAAAAGGTTTTACATTTCTATATGGTAAATTGTCTCTATTTATTAGTTATTATTAACTTCCAGGTGGCAGTCTAAGAAGATAATTCATTACATTTTTACTTTTTTTATCAGTTAAGAGTTTCATTACAATTGTGCTGTTTTCAATTTTTCATTATACTTCTGTTTTCACTTTTAATGCTCTCATACTCTTTAATGAAATGGAGTTTTTGTTATATTTCCCCAGTCATATTTTCATTTGGGATTATACATAAAGAATTCAATAAAGTAGGACATTTATCATGTTTGATTATTTTTGCCTTAAATAATACTAAACAGATAAGAGGATTATTACTCTTGCTTTAGATTTGTTTACTTTTACCTGAAAGCATCACCCCTTTAAATACTGTAAGATAAATTGGGGCTGGGGAGCTTTTTCAATATATGAAAGTTACATACAAAAACAAATAAAACTTTAACCTGTGCTCAATTTGTTAACGGACTCAGCAAATAAAAATTACTGATTTTTGTTTTGTTTTTTAATCCAATAAACCTTCAAGTGGATCTGTTTATACTCAATCCAGAGAACCCATTAAGAATATTTTATAGCAGCTGGAACAAATTACTCTTTAGCCTTTAAGTGATCATTAAAAAAAAAAACAACAATAATTTGACAATGACTGCCAAAGAAGAAGCTGATCTATGTAAAAAAGTACTTCTACTAGCATTTAGAAAAGGGTCACCTGGACCTCCGTCACACAGACAACCCCAGTGAAAACAGATTATAAATCCAAGAGCTCTTTAGACTTCAGTAAACTATTACATAAACAAGCTACATGCTGTATAGTTTAAATGACTGCCACAAGAGATAAAGAGACTCAAGGCAAACCCTCATGCTGTCCCAGAAAGAGCACAATAAGATAACTAAGAGATGAGGAATTTCATGGAAGAATTAGTCCTCTCTTCAATACCTCATCCCCACCAATTAATTGAAATGACTGGCCAATAAAACAAAAACTGCTCTACTAGGGCCCTTATGAAAACAACTGTTCTCATTATTCCATACTCACGCATCATAATCTTGAATGACCTGTCCCACAGACCAGATAGCAGTCAAATACTCATTAACACCATTGGGACTGATGTAGTGGAGGGAGTCGGGAGACCTCGGATCACCATTGGAGCCAGTGAAGTCCACGCCCACCTGCCAAGTAACAGTTGCAGTGCTTACAAACGAGAAGGTAGGAACACCTGTATTTAGTGTCCAAGGAAAAGGCAGTGATCAAAATGAAAGCGTTCTCCCAGAGCCAGCTACAAGTCATTTCCTAACAAAATACCTGACATTACAGTATTTCTTAAGACACTTAAGCACATTAACATTTCTATTTGGTCTCAGCATGAAGACTGCCTACATTTCCAGCTATCTTCAATGCCTTTCTGTCCATCTATGACTGTCTTACAGGGTTATTTTTTAATTATTATTTATACTAATGTATTTACAAAATTAGAATACATTGTATTTCAGAACAGATTCTTCCAATTTTCCTCACCAGCACCCAACCAAATTGTACAAGCTTACAGGGTTATTTTTGTATGCTTGCTGGACTAATGCTCTAAGGCTTAGTTATTAGTTAAGTCACTGCAGGATAACCATCAGTTTGTACATGGCTACTTTTGTCCAGGAATAACAGGTCTTATCAATGAAGTTGAAAGCTCCAGATAAACCTAGATAATCTGACAGAAGAAACTGTAATAAAGAGATTGCATAAACCTCATTATAAAGCCAGTTTTCAAAAAAATAAACAACAGTGAAAAATAAGGAAGAAGTAACATATGATAGTTTTTAAAAAAAATCCAGTGTAATACTTACAGTAAAATTCAACTGACATCCTCCCATGATATAGTCAAGGAACGTGCATTCCACTGTAATCTTAAAACAAAATGCAAACAGCCAAAATTGAAAATTTCCAAATATTAGGTTTGTTTGTAAACAGAAGCACACTGTAAAGTTTCTGAGCTAAAGAGCATATGCTATGAACCATGGAAACCACATTTGCAGTTGTTATAAAAGCATCTGTGCCTGTTGCATGTCATAAATAAGTAGGAGTTTACTGCTTTTAAGTAATGTTAAGATTGGGATGTTACTTTAAGAACAGGAACTAGGCAAGGATGCCCATTTATCTCCTCTCTTATTCAATATTGTATTGGAAGTCTTAGCGATAGCAATAAGACAAGATAAAGACATTAGAGGTATACAAATTGGCAAAGAGGAAGTAAAATTA
>NW_006399758.1:34057759-34059725 GCF_000299155.1 Elephantulus edwardii | reverse complement strand
AAAAAAAAAAAAAAGATTGGGATGTCAATGGCAAAAAGGGGTCATTAATCATTTCACATAATAGGTAGCAAGTTTATAAAGTTAAGAGTTTTAATAAGCACAATAATGGATTCATTGTTTTTAAAAAGCTCACTATATCTATCACATAAGAAATCTTTTCAGTTTTTCCTTCCACTCATGACATACTTGTCTGTTGTCGTTATGTGCCCCTCAATTGGAACTAACTAACAGCTGAACCTTCAGCAAGTTTTCAGAGGCTGTAAACCATACAGGCTGAGACTGCCCATCTTTCTACAGTGGAGCCGCTAACGAACTCAAACTGTCTCCTTCTGGGTTGACAGTGCAACTGCTTACCAGTAAGTCATCACCAGTATGAGCCCTCCTACTAATACCATATCTCTTAAAATTATCATCGGAATGGAAGCAATGCAGAGGCTATTTCCAGTTTAAAGAGTAGAAAAATGCCCTGATCCCTTAAATTTCCTAAAGTAATGGAAAGCTTTCATATTCCTTGTCCCCTGCTAAAACATCATCTAACCTTGGAGTCAAACTTGTTTAGAGGATTTCTTTACTATTTCTTAATTTCTTTTCATAAAAGGTGGCCAAATGCTTGTGTAACTTTCAAGTGACAAAAATTTAAAAGTTTGGTGGGTATGGATGACACGGGGGGAAATTCAAATGTAATCTCATCACGTTATAGTAGGCTAGTCTTATTAGGTGCCAGAATCAAGTAAAGCTCAAAGCAACCCTATGAGCAACAGATCTGAACCCTGTTCTATCCTGTGCCATTCTCCTCCTTTACGACACACTTGAGCCCACTGTTAAAAGCCATCATGTCAATCTCATCAAGGGTCTTTCTTTTGCTGACCCCCCACCGTACCAGGTATGCTGTCCTTTTCCAAAGAACAGTGTCTTCTAGGAATATGGTGAAAGTACTTAAGACCAAGTTTCATCATTCTTTCCATTTAAGGAACACTCTGTCTTTACTTTAAGATATATCTGTTTGTTCTTTGACAGTTCATGAAATATTTCGTACTCTTCCACAATACCACAGCACAAAGGCATCAAGTCTTCTGTCATTTTTATTCACTGTCCAGCTCTCAGAGAAGTGATTGAAAAAAGACCATGGCCTAAATTAGGTGCATCTTAATCTTCAAACTGACATCACTGCTCCTCGGTAATTTGGAGAGGTTCTTGTCAGCAGAATTACCTAGTTGAATACATCTCCTGATCTGACTGCTGATACAAAGAGTGTTGATTATAGACCCAAGATAAAATTGTTGACCACTGCACTCTTTTCTCCATCTATCATGATGTTGATTATAAGTTGAGTGGTGATGATTTTTGTCTTCTTGATGGTGAGATGCAATCCATACTGAAGGCTGTAATCTTTGCTTTTCTGCAGCAATTATTTGAAGTTGTCCAACTTTCAGCCTGCCAGACTGTGTTATCCATATAATACAGACTGTTCATGAATCTTCCTTCAATCCTGATGTGACATTCTTCTCTCCCCACCCCGCAATATTTTTATTGGTTTGCATACAATCATTCATATACATTACGTTTTGATCATGTCCATTGTGTTTTATACAGTCATTCATATATAATTTATGTAATTAATTACTATTGATCTGTGCCTATTATCACTCATCTTTTCAAGTCTCCATTGATTCTTTCCTATTCTTTCACTCTCCTATTAACTCTCTAACCTTTGCCATCATAATGATTTCCCTCCTTCTCCTTTTTTCACCCCTTTCCTTTTTGAATGTTTAGACACATTTGTTCAATTATCCTTCTTTTTTTATAATAATGGTCTTATGCAGGATTTGCCCTTATGAGCCTGAGTTGGTTCACTAGCATAATGCTGTCTAGACTCTCCCATGTTATATAGTATTTTACAAAATCATTGTTTATTAGACCTGAATAGTATTCCATTGTGTAAATGGCCATAATTTCTTAATCCATT
>NW_006399758.1:34045616-34057095 GCF_000299155.1 Elephantulus edwardii | reverse complement strand
ATGTTCAATGCAATCCCAAATCAGACTCCTGGCTCAGTCTTCAAAGAGATAGAAAAGGCAATTTTCAGGTTTATTTGGAAAGAGATCCCAAATAAGCAAATCTCTTCTGAAAAATAAAAATGAAGTGGAATGTATAGCATTCCCTGATCTCAAACATACTACAAAGCTGCAGCAACCAAAACAGCACAATACTGGTGTAATGACAGACACAAAGGCCAATGGAATAGAACAGAAAACTCAGAAATGAACCCACCTACGACATTCTTCTTCATGGAGTCCAGCTTCTCAAATTATTTGTTCAGCTTACAGATTGTATAAGTGTTTCCACTTATACAACCCTGATCCACACCTTTCTTCATTTTAAACCATGCAGTATTCCTCTGATTCTTTTGAACAACTGCTTCTTGGTCTAGATATAGGTTTTGTATGAGCATAATTAAGTGTTCTGGGATTCCCATTCTTTTCAATGTTAATCATAGTTTGTTATGATTTACACTAGCATATGCCTTGACATAGTCAATAAAATGCAAATAGGCATTCTTCTGGTATGCTCTGCTTTCAGCCAGGATCCAACTGACATCTGCAATGATATCCCTAGTACAATGACCTCTTCTAAACTCATCTTGAACTTCTGACAGTTCTCTATCAATGTACTTGCTAGCTGTTTAAATGATCTAGGAAGCATCAACAGAAGATAGAAGAAGACATAGAATCATTGGTTGACACTGAAAATTTCAGATAGTACCATATTAACTAAAATCAATGGCAATAAAGAAGCTACACACAAGGCGTTGGTTAAAAATAAAACCTCAAGAATTGATGGAAAACCAACTGACATGTTTTAACTAACAGATGCAGCCCTGGACATGCTCACCAATATATGCCAGGAAATCTGGAAGAGGACTGCTGGACTCACTAACTAGAAGAGATTCATATTTGTTCCCATTCCCAAGAAAAGTGATCCAACAAAATACAGTAATTAGCCAAGACCAAACTGACCTCGCACTGTTTCACACTGACAACACCTGAATTTTTGTAGCTTTTCTTCTTCTGCCTCTTCTTCTCATTTATGCATTCAAACTCTATCTGCACAGAGACAGAATAAAATGTTAATTTTTACAAGCAATGTTAGAAATATCAAAATCGACTTAGATGAATGGCTTATTTTCACTTGGAATCAAATCAGCTCTTGCTGTAAGTGTTCTCCAAAGTCAAACTCTAAAATAATTGCATAATAATATATTACATATGTGACATATTTATCAATTAACAGTCTAATAATTAAAGCACCTGCAGCATTAGCCTCAAGTTGGCTTCTTATAGCCATTACAGTTAGCCCCCCTCTGGTCACCAACTACCTTAACTGCAGACACATGGTCTTGCAAATTATCAATAGCTGTGGACCTAGGATAAGAGAGAAAGAGTGCTTCCCACAGTGAAGAGCAATATTCACAGTAGGAAGACTCACAGTAGCAAGACTTGAGGGAGAATGGACACATCCTGGTGAGAGAAAGACCAGTGGCAAGACATCGGTGATAGTAGTGGTAGAGAGACTGTGGTACTGCTGTGGACAAACTGTAGCAAGGTATAAGCAGAGGAGCCCTGAGACAAAAGCCACAGTTAAAGGTTTTGCTATTCTTCCCTGATAATTAAGGAGAAGCTGACTTATAACTGCTTTGAAGAAAATCTTACTGGATGGCTTGGATTTGACTGCTGCACTGAAACCAGAGCCTGAGGAATTGTGCCTTGGAAAGTGGGCTAAAACCTAGACTTGTCATGGGTGATAGTCTTTCCTCTCCCACTTTCCAACTTACTTTTTTAATAAACCCCATTCTCAGTATGACAACTATAAGTAAAGCCTAAGCGTCAACAATGAATAAACAAAAACTCTTCCTGTTGGTGTGGCTCTGGAGGCATCATGGGATTGGGCTCTAGGCTCTCTATCCGCTTTCTGCTCTGGGGCAATGAGAGGCTTTCCTAATCTCACTCTTTCTGCACCTCTCCAAAAGACGCTCACAGCCTTGTGCCCCAATGTCTCATTTTGTGCTCTCTAGAGAGCTCCCATCAAATTATATTTAAAAGTTCCCAAATATAAAATCTTCCCTCTGTTATTGTGTTGTTGTTATGCGCCATCGAGTCGCCTGCGACTCATAGCGACCCTATGTACAACAGCCCTAAACTCCACTCTGTCCTGTGCCAATCGCACTGTCTCTGACACTCCCATCCCAATTATCCCAGTCACTGAATCAATCCACCTCATAGAGGGCCTTCCTCCCCTGCGCCGTCCCTCCACCCTCCCAAGCATGATGTCCCTCTCTAAGGACCGGTCTCTCCTCATAACATGTCCAAAGTAAGTTAGACGGAGCCTCAGAATCCTTGCCTCCAAGGAGCCACCTGGTTTAACCCTCTCCAGGACAAATCTGTTTGTTTTCCTAGCAGTCCATGGTATTCTCAATACTCTTCTCCAGCACTACAGCTCAAAGGCATCAATTCTCCTTCTATCCTCCTTGGTCATTGTCCAACTCTCTGATGCATAACAGGTGATTGCGAAGACCATGGCCTGTATCAGACACACCTTAGTCTCCAGAGAGACAGTATTCCTATAAATGTTCAAAGTATAACCTCTCCTCTTTATAATATAGGACATATAGCATTATTTCTAGTTGTAATCACTACAAAGAAAAACGCACAGTTTAGAAATCGAGGAAAAAAAATCAACTCAAAAATAGAAGACTCAACTCTATGGCAAATTATGCATCAAAGATCATCACTTTCCACAGGAAATATGGTTTAAGAATAAATCTAAAGACACTGAGTTCAAATCCACAAGATGCTCCGTTGGAGAAGAAGGGGCTGCAACCATGGGCTCAACTATAGCAATGATTGTGAAGATTTTGCAAGACTTCTCTGTTTTTATTCTGTTATACATAGGGTCACTTTGAGCCAGAACTCACTTGACAGCACCTAACACTAAAAGTATTTAATAACTAATCTTGTATGACCCAAATGTTGGTAAGATCCTGCACTCTGAATATAACCTTTGTTACATTGTTGAATATAATTTTGTTTTATAAATGACTCTGACTGAAATGTAGTATTTCATGTTTTGATTCTTTGAAAGTTACTGATAGTGTAAATTGCCTAAGTTAATTTCTGCTAACCAGAAGAGGCTGCAGCCACTTTGTCAATCCATCTCATTGAGGATCTTCTTTGCTGACCTTCTACTATTAAGCATCAGATGCAGATAAACAAAGCAAAATTATCATTGATAAAAAACAGATGCAAATAAAAACAATGAGGAGCTATATCATCTCATCCTAGCAATAACAGCAAAGTTCAATATAAACAAGAAGTGCAGCAAAATTATGAAGACAGTCACATACACTGCTTGTAGAAATGTAAAACAGTGTAACTTCTATGGAAAACAGTTTGACGTTCCCAGAAAATATAATTTAATCTAACAATCCCACTACTAGGCTTATGTCCTAAAGACATAAAAGAGCTGCAACATGAACAGTATGCAACTTATGTTCGCTGTAGTATTATTTATAATAGCAAAGAGATGGAAACAACTCAAGACTATCAACGGATGACCATAATTAAAGAAATTATGGTACAAAGGGAGAAAAAAGAAACTATGGTACAGTCACACAATAGAGTGCTAAGCAACATTAAAGAACTTTAAAGAACAATAAAGAATTTAATAGAAATGCTGCATAATATCAGTGAATCTAGAGGAATTATGATATGTGAAGTAAGTCAGAAAAGAATAAATATTGTACAAGACTGCTATTATAAGAATCTAAGTAAAGGTTTAAACACAGAATCATTCTTAAATGGTTAGGGTAGAAGGGATGGGAAGGGAGGAGTAGAGAGTCAAAATTAGTAATTGTGTGAAAGACATGTTAAGATGGGTAAAAAGAAAGGAAATACGCAATAAAGGCATGATCAGCATAGTATCACTAAAGAAAAGGAAGACAGAAAAGTGTGGGAGAATTAATGGAAATAAAAATTGCAAGAAGGAAGTTGAAGGAAAGTGATATACGTATTGTAAGAAATGTTAGAGAGCACAATGAGTATGAATAGTTGAAATAAAAGTTTGTTCTGTGAACTTACAAACAATTTAGAAGATGTTGGATTACTTTATCAATCACTCATTTACCAAGCATCTACCAAGTGGCAGGTACTCTACAATTAACTGAAAACACAAAAATGATATGAAACGCCTTTGTCCCTGAAGAATAATGGCCTCTTCAATCAAAGAGGGAAAGAAGAACCAAGCTGTTACACTTAAGTTTATGTGAACCATAAAAATTTTTTAAAAGCATACAACTTTTAAGTTAGTATCATCTTCTATAAACAGGTCACTTACTAAATCTGGAAAACACCCTGAAATAAGCGGGCAGGGAGGTGAGAGTCAGGCCACTTCTCTATCTACAGTTGTTTAGGTTAGCTTGCTTTTAAATATTTAGATGGCTAGTACCTACCTATAGCACTTTCCTCAAGGGACAAAAAATCTTAATGAAATATTTACATTTGATTTTTGCTGCTGTTTTAATTCTAACATTAATAAATCAACACCAATTTAATCCTTACACTGAAACTGCAAGGAGTGACTTAAAAAGTATTTTCCACTTTATCTAACCATGAATGTACATGATATTCCTTATACTTGGCTTCATAAGCAGGGAGTAGGGACAGAAGCAGAGATCACTCCATTGACCTTCTGAAAAATTTAGCCTTACAATACTTGCCTGAACATTTCCATTACTCCACCATTTAAATCAAATGATTTAAATATCTAATTTGGTTTTCAGTGTTGATCTTCTGTAACTGCTGTGTGCTGTCAAGTTGGAACCAACCCACAATGGACCCTCCAGCGGATGGTTCAGAGGCAGTGAACTGCATGGGAAGAGAGTGCTTATCCTTCCCCTGTGGAACATGTGGTGGATCTGAACTGTGTGCCTTTGTGACTACAGCACAGCTTCTTACCACTAGGGCACCAGAGCTCTCAAATGCTGATCTAAAATCATCTTTTTTTCCCAAGTCACCTCAGTTAGACTACTAGACAAAAAGACATTCTCACCTGGCCATAACCTCTCAGTGTCTTTTTACTGTTGAAATTGGAAATATTATCCAGATGAGCATTAATCAAGCCCCTAAGTAGTTATTAAACTATTCCTAGCATTCTGTTAGGTGTAAACTGAAAAGATAACTAACAACATACCTCATGCCAACTTGAAAAATAAGTAAGACGGAGGTGATTTTTATATTTTACTTATTAAACACTCTGAAATAGTCTTTCACCACATGGGCTTCAACAAAGAAAGGTTCAGAGCATCCTTAGAAATCTGAAGGCAAGCTAAATAATAAACTGACTGAGGGAAACGCAAACAAATGATCTTAACCAAATCAGTGTTCATTAGAAATGGTAGCTTACTAAAGAAATCATCTGAGGTACTGTGAGGTACTTTCCCTTGGGCTAGGACAAGTCAGAGGATAAAGAAAGAGACGAGAAAGGAACATAAAAACCTTAAGCCCAGGGATTTGTCTTGTGCTATAAATACTATTTATGGTTATTTGTCTTCAAAAATCTTCAAACTATTCAAACTAATTCAGTAAAACCAAGTATGTTAGTTTTAAGTCAAGGAAATCAAATCCCTAAAAATAAATGCAAATTTATACCTCAAGTACAAATTTCAAATTACTTAATGTCTAAAGTTCTAAACATACAAACCTCACAGGCTTAATAGTGCTACAAGCAATATAGACTAGAAATATGAAAACAATGTTTGCTATACCAAAACTCAAAATTCAATACTGTCAAGTAGGAACCAACTCGTAGCTGATCCTCTGGCAGGTTTTCAGAGGCTGAGACTCACATGGGTAGAGATTACCAACATTTTCTCCTGCAGAGCAACTGGTCAATTCAAGCTGTCTGCCTTTGGGCTGCCAGTGCAGCTCCATTCCCACTAGATCACCAGAGCTCTGTGCTGTACCAACAAGGGAGAAATAAATGAATAAATGCAAAGCCAAAGCACAAAAGATGTGCAAATGGCGACGAGAACACTTACAGGTGAGCTTCTGGAGGCGTCCTTCAGTTTGGTCATGGTGGTTTGAAATGTTCCAATGAGATCATGTGACCCATCATTGTCATAATCATAACACTCTACCTGGAAATAAAAAATTCCTCAAAATCAACAAATTTTAGGTTCAGTTACAAGAAATGGAACCCGTAAGAAGTTCATATGTGATACTGACTTAGAGAAGTAGACACTGATTTCCTAGTGAAGTAGGAGATAATTTCAAACCTCAGTTAGCCTCTGAATGAGGTTTTAGGATCAACTGCAAGCATACTGAAAACACAAATACTTTTTAAATTCCACATTAAGCAATTTCTGGCTCCTCTATTACACCCTTTGTAGGTGGTGATAAAGGGCAAAATGGAATTGTACCTTCTTTCTCATCCTTTTATTTGTATTTTTCTGACTATACAATGACTATTATTATGGCTGTTATCTAGAAAATGAAAGAAAGTCAGAATTCTATGGAGTTAAAAGTTTTATAACTTAATGGTAGACAATCTACAAGTAGGGAAAATATGTTCCATATGCTGCAATCTAGGGACACTTGACTTAGATTAGGAGTTAGATAATAATGCAATCTGAAGGATTCTGGGGATCACAACACTCAGGGAAAGAGTATTTAACTCATTGTGTAACTATCTAGACAGTTGTATTTACTCTATGTCCACATTAAGTGCTCTCTCTCTGAAAGGAGATAGAATAGAGAGAATACTAAATTTGCATGTGTTTTTGTGTCGGTTAACAGATATAGAGCCAGTCACAAAAGACTAGAATATTCACTACAAGGGGAAATATTAGGTGGTGTGAACAATTAGCTAGCAGAGATGTTCAGGGGAAGCTGAAAAATGAACAAAATTGTGATCATTCAATAACCAACACTGTTACATTACATTTCATTTCTGTAAATAATGACAATGCATATTGTGCATGGTCTCCAAATAGCCTTATGAGGTGAGCAGACAGGAATCCTGTTACTATTATTCCCATTTTTCAAAATTAAGATTTAGAGAAACTGAACACCTTGGAAGATAGTGCGTCCTGTGTGGTAGCCCACAGAGGGAAAGTAAAGTTGTGCTGAGGACATTTTCAAGTTCTTTCAAATTCTATGCTTTAAAAGCCTATATTGAAAAGTAATTTGAATTTACTCTCAGTTAATAGATACTACCACCTTGCTATTATCTTTCACAAAGATCCATTAAATAACAAAGCAATGAGGAGTTGCATTGCCAACTCAAAAGCAAGCAGTTCAAATCTACCAACTGCTCTTTGAGAGAAAGACAGGCAATCTCATTTCATGTGATTTACAGCCTTTGAAGACAGGCTGGTAGATCAGCTATGAGTCCATTCTGACCTGACAGCAATGAATAATATATTCAAGATTTTCATATATGCATTTAACAAAGAGATTTTTTTTCTCCTTCTCACTTGAGTTAACTCAAAGTTTTCCGTAACAGAAGTCTGTTACATATTACTGTTACGTTCATTATTCAAGAAGAGCAAAAAGCAATCCATTATTAGAAACTTGTGCATCCAGAACAGTAACTGGGAATAGCAGTAAGAGGTTTTAGTTGTTTGGGGTTTTTTTAATTTGTCCAAAGAAATTATCTGCAAGGCACTTTGGTCATGGACCATTTCTGACAGGCTTCTGTCCTTCATATTCATTACTTAAACCAAAAGCTTTTTATCTGTCTTAAAGAAAAAAAATTAAAAATTATTATCATTTTTTCTAGGCGATCAAAAACAGATAGTATGTAAAATATCTTAATGTTATAATAATTTCATATTTCAAAGAGACGTTTCAGCTATTGAAAACTGAATGCTACATTTCAGATCTGCATTTACAAAAATTAGATTTATATCTAAGATAAAAATCAAACTTTGATAAAATATTTTATTTAAACTAAGTTCAAGAAGGACTGGTTAAATTTGTTCACATGCTGAGATTGACTGAAACATTAAGCAATGTAACAAACATTTTTCAATGAAACTTTCCAATTAAAGTCATAGGGAAAGCTCCTTATTGCCCCATGAAGGCAAATACTTCTTGCTAAAGAAAGTGTACCATTTATAATTCTGGCATATATTGATATACCCTTTGGGGTAAGAAAAAGATATATATAATGACCTGTGTCACTTATTTTTCTCTTCCTCAAGAATTCAATGACAATTACTTATTGGCTGTTTAAAAATTAGTTGATAGCAATGCTTGTGAAATTTAAATATGTGCATATATACATAAGCAGATATGTATATATGCAAAAAAAAACACACACTCCACAATACTACATTCATTAAGGCATTCCCATTTTAGGAAAGGTGACAGCATGCATGGTTACTTCACTTATGCACTTGAACTTAGGGAATAATACATGCTAGAGTAGTAGCACTGACATCTTAATATTACAACAAATAAATTACCATGATTCTAACTGTACCCTCTTTTCTAGAACTCTTTACTACACCTCTAGCAATTTTCAAACATGGAGAAGCACAGACATATGAATTTTTTATACTGTGAAGAAATACAGAAGTAAAGAAATAAAGTCAGTGATGGTATGACAAACCAAATTGTATATATTCAAAATCAAACTGAGAAACTTTAAAAAAATGGAAGGCAATCATCAGAAAAAGCTCAGGAAATCAGTTTACTTACTATAATAAAATTGCCCTGTAAGCATAACACTGTGAGCAAAAAAAAAATACTTTTAAACATTTGTTTCATTGTTAATATATCATTATCAAGACTCAAATAATTACGGCATAGGCATTTCTCCCTTAACTTTTCCTGCCTTCTCAGGTCAAATGAAGTTTCAATTTACTGCTTTTAATGTCAGAAGCAAACGTTCTAGACTTGGCATAAAAATAAAGAGTAAGTTCTAAAGATCTTTTCTAATTATTTTGTATCTAGATTTCAATTATTATCTGACATATCATACAAACCATGCTTATGTTGATTTTTAAAGTTCTCTAACAACTGAGGTTAAATTTTCAAAAATCAAAAGAAAGGAAACCATTTTTAGCAACACTACTATCAGTAGCTTATTAACAATTACAAAACTTCCACTTTCCCTCCCCTTCCTTTTTGTTAAGACAGGCATTATCATCACCACTACATGAGTCAAGACGTGGGATGACCTGATCCAGATTTCTTCACTGGTTAAAGAGTTAAGGCAAATACCATGCTTATTCCATGATATCAATTATGCTACTTTTACTTTATTAAACACTAAGAAAACACATGTGGGAGGGGTGGGGGGAAATCCACCACAAAATTCTGTTGATCTATCATCTTTTAAAAACAAAAAAGTTTATCTGGAATCATATAAAGGTAATGCCTCTAGTTTCTAGTATAACAATGTTTTTAGCTACTTGGGAAACAGAAGAATAGCAAATTATCTGCTGCATCTTATGTCCTAACTTCTTTGCAACTTCTCTAGCACTTTAAAACTAATACCTAAAATTCTCAGTGACTTGTATCTCACTGTGAAAAGAAGAGTAGAAATGCCACCACTATTACTCTATCTTGCAGAAGGTAGAAAAAAGTTCTGCATACTTAAGAGTAACATCTGCTTTTATCTGCAATAGGTAGTTAAAGGTTCCCACTTGCAAAGAAAAAAAGAATCATTAAAATTAGACATTATTTTAAAATATTGGAAAATAGAATCAAATCACAGTATTTGGTTAGATTAGGTCACAGTTAGTTAAAATTAGTATTTTACTTACCAGAAAATATTTTTATATTAGCAATCCTAGATATGAATAAAATTACATATATCTGTAGTATCATTAATATTCTTTACAGGGTATCAATTAATTTTTCAATAAGGTTATTGTGTGTGTGTGCATACATGTATACTATGTATAATTATTAGGCTTTAATAATATCTATGTAATTTACAATTACCTTAATGATTTTGTCCATGTCTCCATAGCAGAGGGAGTTAAGAGAGATTTTAAAAGGCCTCCATACAGGATTCAAGTTATTTTTAATGACCTATTAAAATGGAATTCCAAAGACTCATTAGGAAAATATTTAGTTCATTAGTATTTTGTTACGTTTCTATATCCTCACACAATTCATCTCTCACCCCTGCTTGCATTTAACTTTTTCAAAATGAAATCTAGTTAAGACTGTGTTAAACAGCTGTTCTATGGGAAAAAAAAACCAAAAAAACTCAAAACAATGTAACTGTCCAGTTCTGGTATAACCCAAAGAAAAGAAATTATATGAACAATATACACATTCATTACAAGGTATATTTAGAAAGCTACTGGAAATTACTATAAACTATTAAAGCTTCATAGGTTCACAAAGAGATATGAAGCTGAAAGAGAAGTAAAAATAGAGGAACAGAAATATGCACAAATACACTTCATTTATCCAGCTGCATGTATGCAAACAAATAATCTGTGTTTACTGTTACTTTAAAAGGTATTGACTTAAATTCTATCTCTTTGAAAACTTTCACCAAAATAACAACTAAAGTTAGTAAAGTAGTGAAATAACGAAGAGAACAGCAACAAAGCAACACTGAAACTACACTGTGTCTTTAGTAGGAAAATGGTATTTTTACTTTGTTGGAAACCAAGGTTTTCATTGCAGGGAACAGAAGATGCAAATGTGCAACGAGATAAAATGAGAAAGAACCTTGGTGCAGTGGTCTTGAACTTGAGAATTTCTTAATTCATAATTTAAAACTGTAACATGTAAAGACATACACAATAAATGGATGGAGACATTTCCCTGTGGTATCCACTGAAAAGACTAAAAAGCAATGCCAATATCCAGATGTTTGTGTCTAAATATTATTCCTAAAAGAAAATTGTTCCCTAAAGAAATTACTTGTTCTAGATCTGGGACTGGGAAAGTACAATGAATGAAGATTATACTTGAATATGAAGAAAATGCTTCAATATTAATGGGGCATGTTAAAAGAACTCAAGTTATTTGAAGAAGTTCCTTTTGATAAAATTTGTATTCATTTGAGCAGTGAAAATAATAATTATAACAAATAAACAAAAATCCATAAATTTACAATGAAAAAAATAGAAAAGAGAGAAGGAAGAGGTTAGGAACAACTGATAATATGTGGAAGAGAGGAAATAAATCATAATTTGACAAGCATCCACAAAGTAACTGATTCAGGCATGGATCATCACTTGATGCTATTATCACTGGATGAGAGATTAGGGAGGAAAATGTGCAACAATAAATGAATGAAAATAAAAATATCACTGGGTAAAATGTTGGAGGGTAGATTATTCACTCACTTTCCATGTATCACACAATCAACCACTTATTTACTACAAAAGGAAAAGTCACACCCATGTTTATTGCAGCTATGTTCACAAGAGCAAGGAGCTGGAAACAACCTAAGTGCCCATCAACAAAC
>NW_006399758.1:34041188-34044107 GCF_000299155.1 Elephantulus edwardii | reverse complement strand
AATTTGTGTCTTCTAGGCTGCAACAGTTCCATGATGCATCTTCAAGGATATGAACATGTATGGCTAAGGACAATTGATAACAGTGCACCTAAATTCCAAAATCTATCTCCACAATAGTCTACATGTTTCCAATTGCCAAAGGGGCCCTTTAGAGTAGTGAGAGAAGATCTTAACCCTGAAACCTACAGCATCCCTTTTCAGCAGGAAGTAGCCAAGAGAATACGCCGTCCCCTTTTCCTTATGAATCAAGGTGAAATCTCTCTCAGGGAGGAGTGATAGGGATGGCAAAGGACACACTGACAAAGGAGATTAATCAGAACTGGTTTTGACAAGCACTGTGGCAATGGGACAATTAAAACAGACTTTAAAGGGAAAAAAAAGGAAAAGTCAGATTTTAGAATGAGAAGTCTGGTGGTCAATAGTATAATCAATTAGACAAACTTAACAGCAAAGAAAAGTAGCCAAACACAACCTAATCATCCCTGGGCAATATGATAATTTGGGCTCCTGACGATGCATAGGAAGGTGTACACACATGTTATATATGGATCTAACGATGGGAAAGGGAGCACTGGAGGCCTAGTGGTAAGAAGCTGCCCTGCAATCCTGAAGGTATGTCGTTCAAATCCACCAGCTACTCCTTGGGAGAAGGACGGGCAATCTCCCATAGATTTAACTGCCTCTGAAAACGTCCTATGGGTCAGTTCTGACTCGATGATACATAACAACAGTAATGATAGGGAAATAGAATAATACAGCATGTTAGCCAATATGGTCTTGAAAATTAAAGAAATTCAATGGCACAGGGCATAAGGAAGATAGACAAAATTCCTATATCTGGTGTACAGTAGTCAAATGTAGTAACTAAAATTGCTTTATTTGAAGATAAGTCATATAGTTAGCCTTGGGAAGGTGGAAGGCTGGCAAGAGAGGAAGGTCCTCAACTAGATGGATTGATACAGTGACTGCAGCAATGGGCTCAAGTATGTCAGAAATGCTTAGGCTGGCACAGGATAGGATATGATTCAGATTTGTTGTTCACACAGTTGTTACGAGTCATACTCGACTCAAAAGCAACAACTAACAACATGTATTCAAAACTCATTGCCGTGGAGTCAGTCAGAACTGACTCATAGCTGACCCTCCATTGGAAAAGACTGCTTATCTTTCTCCTGCAAATCACTGGTAAAGTCAAACTGCCAGAGATGTTAACAGCACAACTCCCTAATGACTACACCACCAGAGCTTCCTAAATCATGTATTCTTGTTGTGTACCACTGAGTTGGAACCAACCCATAGTTGAGTCTCCAGTGAGTTTTCAGAAGCAATATTGCATGGGAGGAGACTGCCCATTGATCTCCTAAAGAGCAGTTGGTGGAGTCAAACAGCAAACTTTGTGTTGGCAGTGCAATTCCTTACCAGTAAGCTGCCAGAGCTCCCTAAGACATGTATTAGATGATGTTATTTTCTCAAAGCTCATCCTTGTTCTCAAGAGATTCTGCAGTAGCATTTAAAGCCTTACAAGGTCTCTGGACTCTAAGAAGGTATATGCATGTGTGCATTAGTGTGCCTGTGTTTTGAGCCAGAGGAAAGAAGATACAAACAGACAGAGGGAAGGCAATTTTTTGTGTGTCATTTTTTATGACCATTGGTGAATCTAGATAAGGGGTACACAGGTATATATTTTAGTGGGGTTTTTTTTTTTCAGCACTTAACAGGGCTTAGAATTTTCAAAATTTTTTTAAAGAAAAAGATTAATAATTAGAAGGAAAACATTTCCTGATTTAAAAAAACATGATGGTATTGACCTCACATTGACTACACAAAAGTATGAACTCTGACTGTATTTTTACAAATATACGACTAAACAAAAATCCCGAGATTAATTCAAAAGGAAATCTCTACCTTATTTCTCACATACAGCTATTTACCTCTGTTCGATGAACCATTAGCCAGTTTCCATCAGATGTCTGTTTGTGGAATTCCAAGTATGGGTCTGACTTTCCAAACAGATCCTATATTAAAAACAAACAAACAATTAATTTCCTATGAAATCCCTGTCACCTTCCTCACACAGCTAAGCTTACAGAGTTTTTATAAGAACTGTTACAGCATTACTCATAAACCTGCCCTTCACACTCCTTTTTTTAAAAAAAACCATGATAGCTTTAAAATATTCTGATCAAAAGGGCACATAATCAATAGTTCTTTTTTACTTGTTTTAACTGTAAATGACAGGTTTAGAAATATTTATGCACATCCATAACACTATAACAGCTTTAATTCCATAGTAGAAAATGGTATTATATAACTGATATTTCAAATATTGTTTATAATAATTTTCTGAGATGACTAAGTCAGTTATAAAAGAGAAAATGGATAGAGGGGTTAAAAATCACTTATAAAATTAAATGATGGATCTGGTCCTTGACTTCAATCTAATCCTACCATGCTCAATATTCTTTCACTAGTAACCAAAAATGACTGGTACAGCACATCAATAGAAAACTGCCTGAAATGCAGGCTGGATTCAGAAGAGGTGGTAGCACTAGGGATATTACAGCTAATGTTAGATGGATCTTGGCTGAAAGCAGAGAGTACCAGAGGAATGTCTATCTGTGTTTCATTATATGCAAAGGCACTTTACTGTGTGGATTATTACAACAAGCTGTGGCTGACTCTGAGAAGAATGGGAATCCCAGAACATTTGATTTGTGCTTATGCGAAACCTATACTTGGACCATGAGGCAGTCGTCAGATCAGAGCAGGGAAATACTGCAAGGTTCAAAATTGGAAAAGGTGTGCATCAAGGATGTATTCTATCTGCATATCTTTCAATCTTATACAGAATAGATTATCAGGGAGGCTGGGCTCTATGAGGAGAAGTATGGCATCAGGATTGGAGGTAGACTCATTCAC
>NW_006399758.1:34038647-34039117 GCF_000299155.1 Elephantulus edwardii | reverse complement strand
TGTGCCTATAATGAAGACTTTTTAGTCCCGATTTAACCTGAATTAAATTAAGAACCTCATTAGTTCTGAATTAAAGGTATTCCAATTATACATCCTCTCATAACTTTTATAGTAACCTTAATGCTTATGTTCATTCTTCTAAGCTAGACCAATACTTTCATTTGATCTAGAAGAGAGTGATAAAGGAAAAATGGTTCTGCTTAAACATACACAATGAAAGGCAGATTTGGAGGTAACTGATGCTCTAATTAATGTGCAAAAAAGACAGAGTTTATCTTATTAAATGGAGTTACTTCTTGCTCAAAAATGAATCAATGTGGAGAAAAAAATATTCTTATTTACATCAATATAAACTACTCACCTTATTATCCAGTTTCCTTGCTTCGATTTCAAATAAGACCACTCTGTTATCCTTTATTTCTTCAGCCAGTATCTATGAGAAGATAAAGAAAATAGGTTTAAGAAGTTCT
>NW_006399758.1:34026599-34027864 GCF_000299155.1 Elephantulus edwardii | reverse complement strand
TGGATGGCACTCCTGCTTCCAAGCTTGTCTTAGAGGAAGTGAAAAGAGACTGCTCCTTAGAGGCTCTCACACATTTTAGGAATATTTTAGGAAATTCCATATCACGCATATTTATTCTTATAACAATATGTCCTCATGCCATGCCTCTGTGTCACATCTTGACAATTTTCACATTACGTCAAATTTTTTAGTAACTGCTATTACACATTTAAGGTGCAATAGCATTAGAGAATTCTGGTGGCCTAGTGCATGAGAAGTTTCACTCCCTACCTAAAGAGGGTTTGAATCCACCAGCTACTTCACAAGAAAAAGAAGAGTAACCTCCTCCAGTGCCATATACAGCCTCTGAAAACCAGCTGGAGGGTCAGCTATGAGTCAGTTCAACAGCAGTGAGAGAGACTATATGCTTCTAGTTCTACAGTATAGTGTAAACATAACTTTTACATGCACTGGAATATCAAAATTTTCGTGTGATTTGCTTTATTGTGGTATTTACTTTACTTACTGCACTGAACTAAAATCAGTCTTGTGGATAGCTTGGCATAGTGATAGCCAGACTGAGCACTCTCTGCAAACAGAGAATTCTACCCAGTCCCCTGGAGGAGGTACTGAATGCCCTCTGCAAACAGGTTCCTTACAGCCTTCCTCCAACCAGAGGGGTTGGTGTGTCTGAACTTTGGTCTTGGTTTAAAATTAAGCTTACCCATTGTTATGTTGGTAACACTTATGTATAAGAAAAATACAGCCTCATGAGATGAGTTTTTTTTTTATTATTTGCTTAAACTAAATGAAAACCACAGGGAGACTAAGAAAGTGGTCGCTCACAGTGCTAAGCTGTGAAAGAACCTCTACCTTAGCCTTCTTCTTTTTCAGAATTCATTTCCTTGTGTCCCCGTTTCTTTCTGTGTCCAGTTAACAACACAATCTCCAATACTTCCAAGGTGTGCCTATACTGATAATGTCCCAGGGAAGTAAACAAGCCCAACAGTTAGCAAGCTCAATATTCTCATCAGGTCTTAGGAAATCTTAAATAGAGCAAAACTACAGTGTAGAAATAGATAGGTCACAAGCAACAAATGCTGGAAAGGTTGTGGAGAAACTGGAACCACTATTCACCGTTGGTAGGAGTGTAAAACGGTGCAATACCGGTGGAAAGTGGTATGGCGCTTTCTCAAAAAGTTGCAAATAGAGGTACCATTTGACCCAGCAGTTCCACTACTGGGAATATAGCCCAAAGAGACCATAACTGACATCCAAGCAGATAT
>NW_006399758.1:34003946-34024329 GCF_000299155.1 Elephantulus edwardii | reverse complement strand
AAATAGAAATGGAAAAATAAAAAAGAAATAGGTCCATAAAGTAAACAATAACATCAGGGGGATACTCAGTCCTTAGAACAATGAGCCATACAAAACCAAAAGGGGGTTATTTGTTCACAGATAAAACTGAAAAGGTAGGAAGGGAAAGGATTGAAGAGTGAATGAAAAACAAGAATCACAAAATATCAGAAAAATGCTGTCACAATGTGGAGATTCTAATCTATGTCATAAGAAAAATATGCATGAATGGTTTCACAAAAGACTAGTCTGTAAAATTTCACTTAAATAACAATTTTAGTGCAACAATGAATGAATAGAAATCCAACGTCTCTGTAAATTTTCATTGAAATTAATAATAAATTTTTTAAAAGATTTTTAAAAATCTGTATCTCAAGAGAGAAAATAGAATTAAAAAAAAATATCAATCTTAAAATTAAAAAAAACCAACTGCTCAAAGACTTATGTGTGATAATTACAATATCCCTCAAACATGGACCTCTTAGGGAGCCAGACTTCAACTCTCAGCTACACCACTTCTATAAGAAATGGTTAACTGGAAAGAAACTGGAGGAAATAATTAAAAGCTTGGCATGATATAATTTGACATCTGAAATATGATGACTGCACATATTCAACCTTCCAGGGCCAACAGTTGATGATGTTGTTGTTGTTCTTGTTGTTGTTAAGTGCCATCAAGTCACAGGCAACTCATAGTGACCCTATGAAGGAGAGTCCTCGACGCTTGGGTGCCTTTCCTCCATTCTCTAGGTTCATAGGAGTTGGTGATAGGAAAGGAAAAAAAAAGGTGCTTGGGGAATGGGCAGCAGAGTCAGAGCAAAAAATAGTTTTCCTAGAAAATAGCAAAGATACAACTATTGGCCTCTACTGAGAAAAGGCAAAAGAGAATGAAGGAAATCAAAATCTCAAAGAAGAAAATAGTCTATGTAACAGACAGCTCACATGAACTATATAGACTCTTCTGAGAACAGAATAACAAGATGGTGCCTGGCTACTACTATCAACTTCTGAATAGGGACACAACAGAAAGTTCCAGACAGAACAGGAGAAAAATGTAAACCAAAACTCAAATTCTCCATAAAAGGGAGAGGGGAGCAGATCTACTGGTTGATCTGGACTAGTAGAGACTGGAGGATCCCTGAGGCTACAACCCTAAGAACTCATGGAATTTGGAACCAAATTTGGAATTCACCTTTCAGGAAAATAATAGACTGCCCTATAAGACAAACAGTATCACTTGTAAATAAGGGCAACATTTATCCAAAATCAAAAATGAGAAAGGAAGATGAGGAAGGGAATAGAGATCAATGAAAACTGTACAGCAGAATGGAAATAATGAGAATGTTCACACATAGTAAAAACTGTAACCATAGCACAACAATTTGTAATCAAAGTTTTTTTAGAGGGAAATCTAATATGCTTATGCTGCATAAACTTTCACCTAAACCACAATTAAACTTTATGAAAAAGAGTTTACCTGAAATGTAAACCACTACAAGAGTTTCTAAAATATCAAGGGGATGAAGTTTGCTTTGGCAAGAGCCAAGCTGATCTGTTCAGATATTTAAACAACTTCTCTCTAACCTGGGAATTTACCTGGCAGAGAGGCAAGTATGACCAAAATGCACCAGACCTCTATGGATAACTTACAATGAAAAGAAGAGATCTCATCACACTGTAATTTTTCGATCTGCAATCATCAAAAAGCAAACAATTTTTCTTCTACTTTTCAAAGAAAAGAGCAAATTAGGGGGGCAGGGAGAAAAGTGCAACAGTAAATGAAATGAAAACCCTAAGTCTCTGTAAACTTTCATTAAAATTAATTTTAAAAAAGCAAACAGAAAATGTGCAGCATTTCAAAAGAAAAAGTACAGTGGGATCTATTAGCTTGACATGTACAGTCTCAGAGCATTCT
Organism: Elephantulus edwardii; assembly: GCF_000299155.1. Taxonomy (NCBI): domain Eukaryota; kingdom Metazoa; phylum Chordata; class Mammalia; order Macroscelidea; family Macroscelididae; genus Elephantulus; species Elephantulus edwardii. Next base: position 34,022,396 of record NW_006399758.1, on the reverse strand, counting down.
ATTCTTTTTTTTTCAGAGTGTTCTATTCTTCTGAGTCTTTTCAAGTAAAAAAAAAAAAGAGATCTTATTTATCTTATTTTACCGTAATTGTCCCTTTTCCTGCAGGTTTCCCATTTTTAAGCACCAGTGGTCGAGTTAGCTTCTTATTGGAGACAATCTGTTAAAATTGGAAAGGGAAACAGCAATTTCATTTCAACATGCAAATTGTTAAACTTCATGGCTTCAAAATAAACGTTGAGTCTAAAGTTCACATAGAATCATAAGAAGTAGAAAGAGTATTATGCAAAGATTTTATAGCATATAAAAAACATTGAAACTATAACTACACATGTAAAACTTACTGGAGAAGATTTCTGAAGAGCCTACCTAGCAGATAAAATATTCCCACCCACTAGTTTAGTTATCAACTAGTTCAATTTCTTCCTTTAATGGGAAGAAAAAGGGAAATTTTCATCAGATCCAAAAATCAGTGAACTGAAACCCCTGAATGTAAAAGGTAGGACTCCAAACATCCATTAATGGGATCAATTTTTCAACATAACATCAGTATTCAATCCCTACAAAATATTATTCTGTTTAAAAGAACATAGTAGACCAAGGTATTTACAAATAGATGTATCTCTCAAATTTATTAGAAGTAACTTGTAAATGTGGCATAAAAAGTACTTGAAGTCTACACTCACAACCTTGTTGTTGCTGTATACCATCAAGTCGGTTCCGACCCATAGCTGACCCACTGGTAGGTTTTCAGAGCCAGTTAATCACACATGGGAGATTGCCCATCCTTCTCCCATGGAGCAGCTGGTGGATTCAAACTAGGTGCCTTTGAGACTGCAGCACAGCTTCTTGCCACTCGGCCACTAGAGCTCCCTAATAACCATACCAAAAAAAAAAAAAACATCTAAAAACTAAAAATAAGGAAAACCTGGTCATCTAGTTACACTGTAATTTCTCCTCCAAAATAAACATATCTTTACTTTTGGGTTTGGTTCTATTCAACAATGTTTTAGAAAATCAACCAATTCTATATTGGCTTCAAAAAAGTATTGGTCCCCAAGCAATCATTCTTGAAAAATAAGCTCATAAAACACAAACTGGGTGATAACATAACAGCCAAATAAAAACACACCAAGCTAACATTTAAAAAAAAAACAAACAACTCACTCAACTTCTCCCTCACAAAGTCCTCCTCAATTTACACAAATAGTTATGTTCTGACATTTAAAGTCAGACCCTAGGCTAAGGACAAAATAAAATGGTCCTATCTGAACTACCACAATCAACACTCTTGTCACCAGTAGCCAGGAAATTAAAAGACATATTGTGATGGGAAAGTCTACTATTAGGGACCTTTCCAAAGTTCTGAAGAGCAATGGTGTCTCTCTGGAGACTAGGGTGCATCTGATACAGGCCATGGTCTTTGCAATTACTTGTTATACATCAGAAAGTTAGACAATGACTAAGGAGGATAGAAAGAGAATTGATGCCTTTGCGCTGTGGTGCTGGAGAAGAGTATTGAGGGTACCATGGACTGCTTGGAAAACAAACAGATTCATCCTGGAGAGAGTTAAACTGGGCAGCTCCTTGGAGGCAAGGATTCTGAGGCTTCATGTCACATACTTTGGACATGTTGTAAGGAGGGACCAGTCCTTGGAGAGGGACATCATGCTTGGGAGGGTTGACAGCGCAGGAGGGGAAGGCCCTCTATGAGGTGGATTGATTCAGTGACTGGGGTAATCAGGACGGGTGTGTCGGAGACAGTGCGATCGGCACAGGACAGAGCAGAGTTTTAGGGCTGTTGAACATAGGGTCACTATGAGTCACAAATGACTCGACGACATGTAAGATAACATAACATCTGAACTACACTAAGAGTGTCACACATTGGGAAGTGAGAAAAGTAGGCAACTATCATAAAGTATGGGAATTCAGTGGTAGTAGGGAAGTACCCAAAACTAATGTATGAGGTCAGAGGAGGCTTATCAAGGGAGTTCATTTAAACTGATATACCTAAAATTGCAGAAGAACAAAAAAGAAAGATGAGTCATCTCCTCCTGTGGGATTTACTGACTCTTGAAAACCTAATGGAGGTGCTCTGCTGGAGAAGGAAGGGCAAGCTCCTCCTGTGCCAGTCAGATCTGATTTGATGGTATACACACAAAAAAATAATAAAATGAAAAATTTTTAAATTTTTTTTTTAAAAAGACCCTAATGCAGGGTCAGCTATAGTTGGTTCTGACTCAATGGCATATAACAACAGTCACACTGTTCACTTAAAATACGAGAATAACAGTTGCACTTTGGTAGCACTTATGACTTCAGCAAAAGAAAAAAATCATACCGTACTTTGTAAATGGCAAATAAAGCAGTTAGATGGTCATACTAAAAGATTTTAGTAAAGATACAGAGCAAAAATAAATTAGGGGGTAAAAAAGAAAATACGTTTTTTCAATAGTTTTGAGCCTTATGGAAAAGAAGGAAAATGCTAGTGCTATTTTTAGTCAGGAAGATCAATATAGGAACTTGGTCTTTAAAGAGATTATGTGGTTTTCAACTTTAAAAATTAAACCAACACTAACAATATACAATCCTCTGGTTAAAATATAGACAAAACAGAAAATAGCAGCTATTTCTACTCACCTGTCCCAGGGTACATTCAAATTCTCCCAAGAAATCATCATCACTCAGATCAATAGTCTTATTGTCGATATCATAAATGCCAAATTTCAGTTTCTGAACCACTTCAAAGTAATAATCAATAATATACGTCTTGGAAAATCTAGGACTCAAACAATTCTTAATCCTTTCTGTGCGTTCAACCTATAACCAAGAGAGGGAAAAAGTTTCTTCAAATCAAAATGCATGTGGAATTTAATCATAACATTGCAAACATAATTAAATATAAACATACATGACAGCTGAAGGAAGTTTCTACATAAGTATGGAAAATTCCACAGTAAAGAACAAACTTACCCCAGGAAGTAAATTAAGAGATGAGATTACTTTATAAACATTTTTTTTAAATATTTTATTTCATTATTTTTTGTGTGTACCGTCAAATCAGATCTGACTGGTACAGGAGGAGATTGTTCCTCCTTCTCCAGCAGAGCATCTGGTGGATTCAAACCGTGCATCTCTGAGATAGCAGTTGCAGCTTCTTGTCACTAGGCCACCAGAGCTCACCAACTTTATAAACATTTTTACACTGTCAAGGAGAAAGGAAGATTATTTTCATGCACAATAGTTAATATTACCTCATACCACTGCTGACCACTCGTATTGAAGAACAGCACACACAAAGGGTCTGACTTTGATCCGACATCTTTATCCAGGAGATTATCACAAGAAATATTCAGCTCCACCTTTGTGACACACTGGGCAGCCATCTCTTAAACTCTGGAAAAAACCAATCAAATGAAAAAGTCAGTGGAACAGAGCCTTAAAAAGAAGTACTCATTCAGATTCTTAATAACTGATTAGTTGTAAAATAGGATCAGAGTGAATTTGCTATAATGAGACTGTTTGCTAAGTACTTTCAGGAAATTTGATTGTCTGTAGTTTTCTATCAGCCAATTCCACAATAGTGTTTATGTCAGGTTCTCCTGCTGTGATAAAATTCATTTACAGTAAAATGTAGCTTTGAAGATAATCATTTTCTAAAATGACTAATTTTTTCACTTTACTAGAAATTTTACCTCTCAGAAAAAGTCTATGAACCATCTTGATCCCTCACTTAAAGGAAGATAGAACACTCTACTACAGAAGAAAATGTTACATTATAATTTATTATTGTTTATTAAGTAAGGTATTAAGCAAAATATTTTGTTTTCAAAGAAATATGGCTGCAGAATAAAACATCTCAAATAGGAAACAACAAATACTGGGTGGTTATGGAGAGATTAGAATCTTTATTCACTGCTGGTGGGAGTGTAAAATTGTGCAACTACTGTGGAAGGTGGTATAGCACTTTCTCAAAAAGCTAGAAATATCATTTGGATCAGTCTGTCCTGACCCGTTCACAGTCTGCTATGAACGTCTAAAAAAACTCAGTTTCTTTCTCTTGCTCTCACTTGGTATTGGTGTCTTTCTTGTATATTCGAGTCAGAACTTTCTAGTTCGTACTCTAAGAGGCCCCTGACCTCTTTTGGGAATCATCTCCTTGACATTTGGGGGGCTTCTGGTGTGGCATAGAATTTCTGAGGACTCCTGAACACTGAAGACTCTTCTACTGGCTGCAACAGTTCCACGTTAAAAAGATGCACCTCCAAGGATATGAACCTATACCCCAGGCACAATTGATAACAGTGCATCTAAATTCCAAAATCAATCACCACAACAGTCTTTTTTTTTTCCTATTGTCAAAGGGGCCCTTTAGAGTAGTGAGAGAAGATCTTCACCCTAGAACCTACAAAGCCCTTTCCCAGCAGGAAGTAGCTAAAAGAATGTGAGGGCCCTCCCCCGCCAATGAATCAGGGTGAAATCTCTCTCAAGCATGAGTGACAGAGAATGGCAAAGGACCCGCTGACAAATGAGATCAATCAGAACTGATTTTGACAAAGTCTGTGACAATATAACAATAGAAACAGACTCTCAAGGAATGAGGCTATAAGACAATAAAAATAGACTTTCAAGGAATGTGGAGAAGTGGCCATGGTCACCATATCCACTAGAAGGAATACATCATCAGTTGTTTAAACCCCACACCCTGCTAACAAAAGATATATAAACCCTTTTGTATGAGAAAAATAGAGTCAGTCTGTCCTGACCGTTCATAGTCTGTTATGAAAGTCTTATAAACCTCAGTTTCTTTCTCTTGCACGACAGATAGAGAGGGAGAGAGATAAATATCATTTGACCCAGCAATTCTACTACTAGAAATAAAACCTAGAGAAACCAGAACTGTCACACCCATGTTTATTGCTATGTTATTAACAAGCAAAGAGACAGAAGCAACCTAAGCGTCCATCAATGAATGAATGGATACTCAGGTTTCACTCTGGAATTTATCAATCTTTGGTCCTTTATCAAGATTTCTGGAGTTATTATGAGTTAAATGATGCAGCCACAGCTGCTTCCAATAATCTATTTGGCATTCTAGATATACTTTCTGGCATGGCTAATTATGCTGCGATATTTTTGTTGTTTTTGTTGTTGAAAAATATCAAGTCATAACCAGCATGTGCACAGAATGAAATTTACAAATTTTGTCTTGGGTGTGTCTACATTTAATGTGATCTGACCACTCATCATTTCCCTGCTATGTCTCCTATTCACGGTCTATGTCCAAATAAAAAAGAAATACAAAAAACACACAAATATGGATAGAAAAACTATGATATAGTCACACAATGGAATACAATGCAGCACTGAAAAACAAGGAACTCAGAATTTTACACAACATTAGTGATCCTGGAAGACATAATTCTGAGGGAAATATCTCAGTCACAAAAGGACAAATACTGCACAACACCACTATTATAACACAGGACTGATATTGGGGCTATGGAAATAAGAAAAGAGGGGATAAATAATGAACACTGCATTGTGGTATGAAGGAAAGAACTGTTTAAAAGGAATATATGATTAGGCATTATCTGTATTACAACAGTGCAGAATAAGAGGTGTACAGCAAAGCGGACCGGGAGAAGGGCTGATGGGGAGAAAGGAAATTATGCAACAATGAATGAATTTTTTTTTTTTTTTAAAAAAAGGGTGAACTAAGGGGGTAGGGACGAAAATGTGCAACAATGAATGAATGAAAATCCAAGTTTTTTATAAACTTCTGTTTAAATAATAATTTTTTTTTAAAAACCCACCCACCACCTCAAATAATCGTACATTTTACAATGGTGGTTTTCAACTCTGTATGCTTATTGGAATGAACTGAAGGGTTTTTAAAGCCACTGATGCCTGAGTGTCCATTAGGTGAAGTCCATGACAATAGTCGTCACTTGTGCTTTTTATAAAAGGAATCTGCAATGAGTACATCATTGACTACAAAATTTAATCTTTAGTCTCCAGCCTTATTTCTGTCACCAAGTCCAAATTTCCAACAATCAATCTTTATTTGTTCCCAACTTTTGGGATCAAGTCACAGATTATTATTCCTTAATCTTGACTGCATATGTAACCAATTTCAGACTATAAGAGTTGGTAGATATCTTCAATTTCCTCATCTTTGGCTCTAGTTTTAACTGTGTACATTTGAATAATGGTTGTATTAACAGGTCTTCCTTGCATACATATGGATAGTATCCTATCACTCACAACATTGTACCTCAGGATAGATCTTTAAACAGTCTTTAGTATTATGAATGCAACACCATTCTTTTTCAGTTTTTCATTCCATTCATTGTAGATTATTTGTCTTCTGTTTTTCATTCTGGGCATTGTCTCATTCAAAGTGGTTCATGCCAGTCCATTAGAGCTTGCTAATGTCGAGAATGTCATTCTGGGCATTGTCTGATTCAAAGTGATCCATGCCAGTCCACTAGGGCTTGCTAATGTCGAGAATGTTATTCCTGAGTTCTATTTCATTTTTTACAATATCAAAGTTTCCTAAATCCAGACTTCGTACATTCCATGTTCCAATTATTAACAGATGTTTCTCATGTTGTATTGTCTTCCAATCTCAAGGTTCTATCTCCAGTGCTAAAACTACGGTGCTCCTATAGTGTTCATAGGGTTTGTTTCAGAAGTGGACAGTCAGGCCTTCTTCCTAGTCTGTCTTAATTTGGAAGTTCAGCCAAAACTTGTCCACCACAAATGAACCTGCTGATATCCAAAATACCACTGGTATAGCTTCCAAGAAGCACAGCAACCTGCAAGTCCCTTTAGTACAGCAACTGACAAACAAGTGTTGTACTTGTAAGAGAGGACGACAAACAAGCGTGAATGTACACATCTAAGTTACACAAAGCAGCAACATGTAACTTATTATCCTAGTACAATAAACTGGCAAATTAGTGTTATACCAGTAAGCATAAACCTTAAAGACATGTAAATGTACAGACATCATAGCACAGGCGACAGCTAGCTTCCTCTGTTGTGGATGCCAGTGCAGCAGACTCAAAGCCGAAGGAAAGAGGGTCATGGGCTGGCTCCCTCAGTGCCAGGTTACGTAGTTTGACAGAACCTTACTTGCTGAAATATGAAGCCTGAAGAGGACTAAAGCACTTGCTGTGGAAGATCAAAGACTGCAGCCTTCAATATGGATTACATCTCACCTTCAAGAAAACAAAAATGTTAACCACTAGGCCATACCACCATAGATGGAAAAAAGACTGAAGTTGTCAACAATTTCGTTTTACTTGGATCCACAATCAAGACCCATGATATCAAGAGTCAAGAAAGCAAGACATATTACATTGGGAAAATCTCTTGTCAGAGACCTCTCCAAAGTGATGAAGAGAAAGAATGTCAGTTTAAAGACTAAGGTGTGCCAGACCCAAGTCATGGTCTTTGTGATTATCTGATATGCATCCAAAGTTAGACAATGACTAAAGATGACAGAAAAAGAATCAATATCTGAGTTGTGGTGCTGAAGAGTATTCCACAAACTGCCAAAATAACAAACAATTATGCCTTGGAAAAAGTACAGCCAATTTGCTGCTTGGAAGAGAGGATGGTGCAGCTTTGTCTCAAATATTTTAGGCATGCTGACTGGTGCTTAGACATAGGTATCGTGCTTGAAAAGATGAAAGGTCAGTGAAGGAGAGGAAGACCCTTAACAAAACAAATAGACACAGTGTGGTGTTAAGGGTTTATAGTTCCAATGGCTTCCTTACCACTAACTTACTTTGCCATGTGGATGGATGAGAATATGTTAATAGAGTGTATTATCCTATTCACAAGGAGACTGTGTAGCCTCACCAATCCACAGAGGGACTGGCTAGTCTTGCCACTATATTGAGCATATCCAGTAGCAGAAATGGAGGAAACTCACCAGAGAAAAAAAAAGAAACAAGAAAATGCAACTTGTCCTTCAACCCAGAGATTCTTGTGCCAGCCAGATAAGAGCCTTCAGGAGCAACAGCCAAAGCAGCCACATCAGAGAACCAGAGACCTTCCATGAAATGGAGCAGACCTTGGAACCTTGCAATGCCACGGAACCAGAGCTAAGAGTCTTTTGTCCAAGTTTGTTGGAGGACTGGGAAGGGGAGAGCCATAATCAGCAGGACTAGGACCTTTGTAACACGGGCCTAACGGCACGAGACTCAATGCTGAGGCACCTGAGAGCACATTTCAGATGTCCTAACTTTATTCTGCTACTAACCTAGAATATGAACTTTTTATTTCCTTGATTTATCAACAATCTGCGTTATGTGGATGACACAACCCTGCTTGCTGAAACTGAAGAGGACCTGAAGCACCTGCTGCAGAGTGTCAAGGACTGCAGCCTCCAATATGGATTGAGGCTCAATGTCAAGAAGACAAAGATTCTCACCACTGGACCAATTGGCAGCATCAGGATGGATGGTGAAGAGATTGAGATTGTTCACAGCTTTAGTTTGCTTGGCTCCATAGTCAATAGTCTTGGCACCAGCAGCCAGGAAATTAAAAGGCACATTGCAATGGGAAAGTCTGCTGTTAGGGACCTCTCCAAAGTACTAAAGAGCAATGGTGTCTCTCTGGAGACTAAGGTGCATCTGATACAGGCCATGGTCTTCGCAATCACCTGTCATGCATCAGAGAGTTGGACAATGACCAAGGAGGATAGAAGGAGAATTGATGCCTTTGAGCTGTGGTGCTGGAGAAGAATATTGAGAATACCATGGACTGCTAGGAAAACAAACAGATTTGTCCTGGAAAGGGTTAAACCGGGTGGCTCCTTGGAGGCAAGGATTCTGAGGCTCCGTCTAACATACTTTGGACATGTTGTGAGGAGACACTGGTCCTTGGAGAGGGACATCATGCTTGGGAGGGTGGAGGGACGGCGCAGGAGAGGAAGGCCCTCTATGAGGTGGATTGATTCAGTGATTGGGATAATTGGGATGGGAGTGTCGGAGACAGTGCGATTGGCACAGGACAGAGCGGAGTTTAGGGCTGTTGTACACAGGGTCGCTATGAGTCGCAGGCAACTCAACGGCACATAACAACAACAACAGCATGGTTCTATGTGGTCTGTGAGCTACTGCATTGGATTTTTGGACCCAGTTTAAGCAGTTAGGTTGATGTTGGGATGAGTAGAAAGAGGTGTGTCGTGTGTGGGGAACGTGTCTGACCACACAGGAATTGGTTCTGTGTTGTTGACTGGAACGTTTCAGCTTTTTCCCAAGTTGGAAAGGTTAGATAAGGCCATTCCCACATGGCCCTTGCTCTTTTTACAATTATGCTAAAGACTAAGGATGTCTCTTTAGGCACCTTGTATTTTGATCACCTTAAATGCATGTGAAAACTAGACACTGAATAAGAGCAAAGAATTGATACCTTTAAATTGTAGTATCTGAAGAATACACAGTGAATTGCTGAAAGAACAAACAAATCTGTCTCAAAAGTGTAATCAGACTGCTCTTTAGAAGTGAGACTGCTGAGACCATCTCATATACTTTGGGTGTGCTTTTAAGAGCAGCCAATCCCTGGGGAAGACTTCATGCCTGGTAAAGTCAACGGTCGGTGAAAAAGAACAGAACCTCAACAAGATGAAATGGCACGGCAGTTGCAAGAATGAGCTCAAGAATGGCGAAGGTGGTACAGGACAAAGACCAAGCATTGTTGTCTATGACTTAACACAGGGTCACTGGAAGTTGGAACCGACTATACAACACTTGACTCTGAGGTCTGAGCCTCTCATATCTACCCTATAATTCACATTTTTTTTATTCTTTCAGTATATGAAAATTTCCCTGATTATTCCAACTCATGTTGTTGATCGCCATCGAGTTGAGCCTGACTCATAGTGACCCTATGAACATAAGACCTGAAGCCTTTCTGTAACTATTGTTGTTTCTCAAAGTTCACAGAGGCAGGTGGGTTAGGAAGTGGATGCCACTCCTGCTTCCAAACCTGTCTCAACCGGGGAGCTCCACCAAATACTGTCCACCATGGGTAACCATTATGTTTAACACCCCAAAGGCAAAGTTATCGCAGTACAGCAAACAGACAAAAGAGTGCTGCACCACTTAGAAAAATGTTCCTCCAAAATATAACAACCTACTTTTAAATACAAAGGCCCTCCACGAAGTCTTGTTGACTCTAAACAAGAAGCTTAAATAAAAAACAACCAATATAATGTTGTTCTTGTTGTAATGTGCCATCGAGTCATCAGCAATGCATAGCAACCCTATGTACAGCAGCTTTGAACCCTTCCCTGTCCTGTGTCAGTCTCATTAAACTTGATTATCGTAAGTATTGACATTTTAAAAGGTTATTAAAGTACAGAAATAAGGTCAAATTTGGAGTACTTCATATATGAGCTGAATCCAGCATCTGGCACTGTGTGACCTCCTTAGTTCCCTGTGTGATCTAAGATACTTCAACTTTCTGAGAACAGACTTCCTCATTAGAAAAATTGGAAACACTATAAGTAAGCTTGTAAACCTGGCATATGTCGAGTTTCTTCTTTTTTCAGACCTCACAGACTCTGTAGAGCAAAAGTGAGTTATAAAATTGTGTTCCTCTGCATAAGCTAGTTTAGGTGTACAAAAACAGTCCATGAGTGGCATTTAGCTTAATACAGTATCTCACTCTCATTGCTATTGAATAGAAGGAACTTATAGTTGATCTTCCTGAGGGTTTTTAGAGGCTGTAAATTACACAGAAGGACACTGCTCATCTTTCCAAGGCAGAACTGCTGGTGGATTCAAACTGAAAGAGAGAAGCCTCCTTTGGGTTAGCAATGCAACTCCCTTTGGGCTAGGACACCAGAGCCCCGCTAACGCAGAACGAACAGGCATAATAATCAGGTGGAGAGTTGTGCAGATAAATTGCTGCTGCACACTGCTGCACTCTTGGAAAATGAATCAATGCAAGAATTCATTGCCAAGAAATTCCCAGTTGCACTGTGAGAAATTGGAAAGGGTACAAGGAAAACCACCAATACCCTGTCCCAAGGAACGAAGAAAAAGCAGACAATGCTCCCAAAGAATGACAGGGAATTTTCTGCAAGCAACTGGAAAGTCCTCAAACTTCCTAGAATAGAGAATATACAAATAATACCTCTATGTTAAGTCAGTCTTTCAGTAAAGAGACAACTATGGAAGAGCATTTCCCCTCGAATTATCTTCATACAAGAGGTACAAAAACAGGCAAGCCTGAGGATGGAACAAATTGCCGAGTTATATTATGGTAATGACTCCGGAAAATAAATTCCCTCTATTAGCAGAATTCTCCCCTAAATGGCTCTGACCACAGCCTCACTTTTATCTGGAATGCCATACGGTTGAAGAGCAAATGGGAGAAATCACGTAAGCACTCAAGTCTGGAACCTTGTGGACAGTATCTTTGAGGAGGATACTCTTTTCATTTCCTCTCTATGTGATTATCTGTTACATAACACACAAGTTTTTAAAAGAGTGATCATATATCATACATCAATTATGGAGAAAATAAAAGAATATATGCTCTAAATCCTTTGAGTATGGGAAGTAGGCAATTTAGCTGGGAAAAATACACAGGCAGAGAAACACATGTACAACTAAAAGGTGCTAAATATTTTACTCCCAAAGATAAGGAAAACAGAAGACACCTATAGGACTACGATCCTTTCCCTAGCATATAGGATGCTCACTGGAGAATCTTCTGGTTTAAACTCTACTTCTGAAATGCAAACAACCTCTAAGAATACAAATATATCATCCACTCTGCTAGTTAATCTAACTTTCCTAAACCAGTGTTATAACAGAGAAATCAAAGGAAATAAAGAGAAAAAAATTTATATATATATACACACATATATATATGTATGCATATATACGTATATGTATATGTGTGTGTGTGTATATATATAGTGGGATCTAAAGTGTTACATTTCAGGCATCTGGTTCCTTCCCTGCCACAGCTAAAAATCTGTAAGACTTACACGCTTTCTCTTTCCGCATGTCCCTTAGCATGCATTCATTAGATCTACTTAATACAGTCGTCATGTACATTCTGCCTACTGCAATTACCAAGCTCGAACATAAAGTTACAGAACTTTCCCCCTACTCACAGTTGAAACTTTACTCCAAGCTGTCTGAATCTATCACTGGCTTCTTTTAAGAAGGGTCCAGTGGGTCTTCCCATCAATACGGTTCTATTTACATACTTTATCACTTCTGATTAAAAAATAAATTATTAGCTGCCCAGGATCTACTTTTCTTGTGAGTTGCCAAGCAATTTATTCTGACTCAAGGTAACTCCATCCATGTGTGCAATGCAGAACAGCAGCATGAGGTTTCCAAGAAACAAAAGAACAGACTTGTTTTCCAAAGTACCTTTGGGTAGATTTGAACCATCAAACTTTTGGTTAGCAGTCAAGCACTTAACAACCAAAACTACTTACACTTAAGGAACTCTGCCCTAACTCAATTAGCTCAGCTTAGCATTTACAGAACTCTTCACATCTGCCCTTGAGCTACTCTAGTTACTACTTCTGCCCAACTAAATTCTTCAAAATCCACTTCAAATGATACTTCTCCACCGTCATTAGTCCCTTGTGACTCACAGCGATCCTATGTACAACAGCCCTAAACCCTGCTCTATCCTGTGCCAAGCTTATTGTCTCTGTCACACCTACCCCCAACAGAGTCACTGAATCAATCCATCACATCAAAGGTCTTCCTCTCTTGTGCTGTCCCTCCATCCTCCCAGCATGATGTCCCTCTCCAAGGACTGGTCCTCCTTGCAACATGCCCAAAGTATACCAGACGAAGTTTGAGAATCTTTGCCTCCAAGGAGCAGCCTGATTTCACGCTCTCTGGGACAAACCTGTTTGTTCTTCCAGCAGTCCGTGGTATATTCAATACTATTCTCCATCACCACAGCCCAAAGGCCTCAATTCTCCTTCTGTCACCCCTAGTCACTGTCCAGCTTTCTGAGGCATAGCAAGTAACTGCAAAGACTATGGCCTGGATCAGGTGCACCTTAGTCTCCAGACTTACAATTATTGCTCTTCAGAACTCTGGAGATGTCCCAGACAGCAAACCTTCCCAATACAATTAGTCTTTTGATTTCCTGGCTGCTGGTACCAAGATGTTGATTGTGGAACCAAGCAAACTAAAGCAATTAACAATCTCAATCTCTTTACCATCTATCATGATGCTGCCAATTGGTGAGAATGTTTGTTTTCTTGATGTTGAGCTTCAATCCATATTTAAGGCTGCTGCAGTCCTTTCTAATTTATCTATTTATCTGTCACTTTTGCTACCTGTGGAATCACCAGGTAGCACAAATGGATGTTAGGCTACTAACTAAAAGGTTAACTGTTCAAACCCACCCAGGGGTACCTTGGAAGTAAGACCTGGCACTTGTTTATAAAATGTCAGAACCCAATGGGGTCACCAAGAGCTTGAATCAACTCTTGATGGCAACTGTAGCTTTTTTGCTTATTACTTGTCAAGATCGTAAGTCTCATCTTCCCTTCTATAAATGATGAGCTGCCTGAGGGCAGAGAGTATATTTACTGCTTACTTTGTGTCTTGAAGGACAAAGCCTGACACAGACTAGTAAAACCAGTAACTGTGGAGTGTGTGGGCTTGGTGCAAATTTATTTTCCACTATACAGGGTTTGTTACTACTTTCAAACTTTCTGTCAGAATCTCAATTTCCTCATCTATAAAATGAGCATTAAAAACCCCCAAAAACTATGCACACTGGCTTTGTTCCCAATAGCAAAGAGCTGGAAACAACTCAAGTGCCCAGCAACAAACGAATGAATAGAGAAGCTGTGGTATATTCACACAATGGAATATTATGCGGCACTGAAAAACAAGGAACTCATGAAATATTATACAAAATGGATGGCCCTGGAGGACATTATGCTGAGTGAAATATCTCAGTCACAAAAGGACAAATGTTGCATAGGGCCACTGTTGTAAAACGGACTGACATCAGGGTTTAGGGAAGACAGAAAATGAGGGGAGGAATGATAAATATTCCATTGAAACAGAGGAGGACAGATGAGGAAGAAACTGTTTAAAAGGGACATCTGAATGGGTATTCTTGTCATTACAGAAGTCCAGAGTGAAGGCTGCCTAGTGGAGTGAACTTGAGGGAAGGAACTGCATAACAATGAAAGAGTTTTTCCTTTTCTTTTCAAGGAGAAGAGTGAATTTGGGGGGAGGGGATGGGTAGGGAGAAAAGTGCAACAATGAATGACTGGAAATGCTAAGTCTCTATAAACTTTCATTAAAATTAATTTTTAAAAAAACCAAAAACCTGACAATTCCGGCTTTGTAGCCTGCTCCACTTGAACTGACACTCCGTAAATTAAAATAAGGGAGCTCTGGCAGCCTAGTGGAAAGAAGCTGTGCTGCAATTCCAAAGGTACACAGTTTGAGGCCACCAGTTGCTCCGCAGAAGGATGGACAATCCTCCCCTGCAAGCAAATGCCTCTGAAAATCCTCCAGAGGGTCAACTATGGGTCAGTTCCAACCCCACGGCACACAAAAACAACAACAAATTAAAATAACAACTTATTAACTACCAAAATAATTTCATTGTCATAACATAAATGGCTTATTATAAAACAGCAAGACATACAGCACCCTTCTCATCTGTGTTTATGAATAATTTTTTGGTTTAAGAATCAAAGAATCTCAAGGATGGACAAAAAATTAACATGCTGAATAAATCAACCCTGATTAAAGATAAATGTTAATTTTCCTAAATTCTCTCTGAAAAATGTGTTTATCTGTGCTGTTGCTCCATAGTTCGTTAATGCATGAGGGCAGAGACTAGCCCAGGGCTAACTCAGAACACTTAACTCATTGCCATTCTGTCAGAAGAGACTCACAATTGACCCTCCAGTAGGTTTTTAGAGACTATAAATCCCACAGGAGTACACTGTCTGTCTTCCTGCTACAGAGCATCTGGTGGATTCGAATTTCCTGCCTTTAAATTGAGAGCACAACTCCTTCTCCACGTATTTGGAGGGAAGAATCAGTGTCCACCATCCTCAATCTGTAACAACATGAAGAGTCTGTCGTTAAAAAATCCTCAAAGGTTTCTTCTGTTTGCAACGCCATAGCTCACTACTTATTCCACAGTCCACTCTACATGACCACAACCAAAAATGAGCAAATAGCCTTGGAAAGGAGCCCAGAAGTAGTCCACACCCTGCAGCAATGTTTCTCAAACCATTTTGCTCAAAATAGTAAATATTACTAAGCACTCCTAAACACCAAAGGGAGCTCTGGTGGTTTAGTGTTAAGTAACTACACTGTAGATGCAAAGAAACCCGCTGAAGGGTCAGCTATGGGTCAGTTCTTATTTGATGGTACACAACAAAAGCAAAAAAGAAAGAAAGAATGGAAGTAAAAGGAATACAGCCATAATTGTTATACTAACTAGAAGTTCCAGGACAAAATGATACAGCAAAAGATGACTGTGATCCCCTCGTGCGCATCAGAACTGTACTGAAGAACAACTACTTACTGAATATCTAAGTGTTCTAAATTGGGGAGTGAGAGGGGAAGGAAAGATAAAAGTAAAACAAACACATAGCTATTTATACGCATCTTGAAATTGAAAAATGAGTAAGGATGAGTGAAGAAGAATCAACGCCTTTAAACTGTGTTGTTAAATATTCCACAGATGACTAAAAGAACAAAGAAATCAGTCTTCAAGAAGTGCAACCAGGGTGCTCTGGAGAAGCAAGGATGAGGAAACTTCGTCTCACACACTCTATTGTTAGGAGGGGTCAGTCTTTGGAAAGAGAGACATGCAGGGAAAGGTAGAGGGCCAGAGGAGGAAAGGAAGACTCGAACAAGACATAAGAATGGGCTTGAGCATACTGGAGATTTTAAGGATGGTGTAGAATAGAGCAATGTTCCAATCTGAATCTGTTGTTAAGAAGGTTGCTATGAACAGGCTCAATGGCACATAACAACAGCAACACTAATATGTACATATAAATAATTAATAAGCCATGGTATAAAACAGCGTTTGCAGACAGGGAACAATGAAAGAGCTCTCAAAGTTAGAAAAACTCCCTAGAGAAGATTTCCATCTTATACTAAGGATTAAACTATATTATTTCATAAAAAGATTAACATTAATGTTACCACTGACTGTCCCTCCTCACTCTTAAATGATAGGTGAGAGAGAGGAAATACGAGTAAAAGGAGAATTGGGAATTCCATACATCTACACAACTAGGGATTTCTGAGGTGTTGAAATCACCTTACAAAATGCCATTTGTCGTTTGCGCCCAGTTTTTTCAATGAGGATCATCTGGGAGCTGACTGGGTGCTCCGGTTGCTCTTCCATAGGAAACAGAGCAGCTAATCCTACACCTCTCTGGTGATGTGAATCCACCAGCAGCTCTACGGATGAAAAAGAAGACTACCTCTTCCCGTGTGTGGTTTTCCCTCTCAGAAACCTAACCATTAGTGGAGGGGCAGCTATGAGACGGTTCTAACTCAAGAGCTATGAGCTTTTTGAGGGGCTAAGACTCAGGAGGCATGATGGGATCTGTAAGAGTTCTGAAAAAAAGGCAGCTCAGATAGTGTTCTGGTTGATGACTATGCCCAGGAGAGGGTACAATGTCACTCTTTGGGGACACCGAAGTTCCATGCTATGATCCATCCCAGGTCCCATCTTACATGACTCTTTATTCATACCCTTTTTTAGCTGTAATAATTTACAAATTTAAAGAATTTTAAAATTATAAATTCATGCTCTGCATGAATTCTGAAAGTTGTTTCAGTGAATTAAAAACCCACAAAGAGCAGAACAAGAAGATAAAGGTAAATAATCCAAATGAAAAATGGGCACAAGATATGAACAGACACTTCACTGAAGAAGGTATTCAAATGGCCAACAAGCACATGAAGAAATGTTCAAAATCCCTAGCTGTAAGAGAGATGCAAATCAAAACAACTAATGAGATATCATCTCACCCCAGACAGAATAGCAAAATTTAACAGAACAGTAAGCAACAAATGCTGGCGAGGTTGTGGAGAAACTGGAATCCTTAATCACTGTTGGTGGAAGTGTAAAATGGTGCAACCACTGTGAAAAGTGGTGTGGTGCTTTCTCAAAGTTGCAAACAGAGATACCATTTGACCCAGTAAGTTCACTACTGGGAATATACCCTAATGAGACCATAACCGACATCCAAGCAGATATATGCACACCCATGTTTATTGCAGCTTTGTTCACAATAGCAAAGAGCTGGAAACCACTCAAGTGCCCATCAACAAACAAATGGATAAAGAAGCTGTGGTATATTCACACAATGGAATACTATGCTGCACTGAAAAACAAGGAACTCATGCAGTATTATTCAAAATGGGTGACCCTGTAGGACATTATGCTGAGTGAGGTATCTCAGTCACAAAAGGACAAATTCTGCATGGTGCCACTGTTGTAAAACAGGACTGACTTCAGGGTTGGGGTAAGACTGAGAAAAACTGGATAAATTATGTATACTGTATTGAAAGAGATGACGGAGAGAACAAAATTTAAAAGAGATATATGATAGGGTATTATGGTAATCACAAGAGTCCAGAATTAAGGTTGCATAGTGGAGTGTACTCGGGGTGGTGGGAGGGGTGCAGAGGATTGTATACCAATGAAAGAATTTTTCTTTTACTTTTCAAAGAGAGGAGTGAACTGGGGAGGAGGGCTGGGCAGGAAAAAAAGTACAACAATGAATGAATGGAAATCCAAAATCTCTGTAAATATTCATTAAAATTAATAAAATTTAAAAAAACAAAAACACACAGGCAGTGAGAGCCAGCAGGGGCTAGCTAGTGCCTATGTATTTGTAACCCTGAAAGATGTCCTTCTAATGGGAGCTCTGACCCAGCTCTGGGAGGGTGGGGCTGAGAGGTCCTGCATGAGCAGCTGATGACAAAGATGAGAAAAGACAGGGGAGAGACCAGATCCATTTCCTCACTTTGCAAACTGGACTTGTGCTGATCTTTACCATGAAGGTAGCAGTGAACGGAAGATTATTCCACTGTGCTATTTGCTGAGTGCCGCGCCCTCAGTTCTATTTTTACAATTTCCTAAGTGCTTCCAAATCATATATTTTGCATCTTACACTAACCCTGCTAATTGAGTAAAGTTACTATATTGTAATAAAGAAGTAAGTCACAGATACTATGAATTATTAAGGGAGCTCTGGTGGCTTAGTGGCAGGAAGCTGTGCTGCAATCCCAAAGGCATGTAGAATAATATATAATACGTATTCCATTATAAAATAGTAAATTGTTTTATAATGTTGTTGTTGTTATGTGCTGTCGAGTCGTTTGTGACTCACAGCGACCCTATGTACAACAGCCCTAAACCCTGCTCTATCCTGTG
>NW_006399758.1:34001766-34003096 GCF_000299155.1 Elephantulus edwardii | reverse complement strand
TCCATGTATAGGTTTCACATTAGCACGATTAAATGTTCTGGGATTCCCATTCTTCTCAGAGTCAGCCACAGTTTGTTATGATCCACACAGTCCAACGCCTTTGCATAATCAATGAAACACAGACAGACATTCTTCTGGTATTCCCTGCTTTCAGCTAAGATCTGTCTAACATCAGCTACAATATCCCTAGTACCACGACCCCTTCTAAACTCAACCTGGACTTCTGGCAATTCTCTGCTGATGTGCTGTTCCAGTCGTTTTTGGATAATCTTCAGTAGAATCTTGTTTGCATGTGAAATCAATGATATTCTGTAGTTTCCACACTCAGCTGGGTCACCCTTCTTTGGAATGGGAACAAATAAAGATCTCTTTCAGTCAGTTGGCCAAGTGGTTGTTCTCCAGATTTCTTGGCACAACAATAGTATAGATTATATATTATACCTAATTATGTTATAAATGATATTTATATATATGGTGTTATTATGTATCGTCAAGTCGCCTGAGAGTCATAGTAATCCTATGTACAACAGCTCTGAACTCTGCTCTATCCTGAGCCAAAATTATTCTCTCTGACACGCCTACCCCCATTAGCCCAGTCACTGAGTCAATCCATCTCATCCAGTGTCTATCTCTCCACTCTCCCAAGCATGATGTCCCTCTCCAATGACTGGTACTTCCTTGCAACACGCCCAAAGTTTGTCAGACAGAGCTTCAGAATCTTTGCCTCCAAGGAACAGCCTGGTTTCACCATCTCTAGGACGAACCTATTTGTTCTCCTAGTGGTCCATATTTTCAATACTCTTCCTGCACCACAGCTCAAAGGCAGCAATTCTCCTTCTGTCATCATCCCTAGTCATTGTCCAGCTTTCTGAAGCATAGCATCAGAAACTGTGAAGAACATAGCCTGGATAGGGCACACCTTTGTCTCCAGACTGGTATCATTGCTCTTCAATATTCTGGAGATGTCCCTGACAGCAGACCTTTCCAATGCCATTTGTCTTTTGATTTCCCAGCTGCTGGTATCAACAGTGCTGATTATGGAGCCAAGCAGACTGCAGTTGTTAACAATCTCAACCTCTTCACCATCTATCATAATGCTGCCAATTGGCCCAGCAGTTAGAATCTTTGTCTTCTTGATGTTGAGCTTCAATCCATATAGAAGGCTGCAGTCCTTGACTTTCTGCAGCAAGTGCTTCAGGTCCTCCTCAGTTTCAGCAAGCAAGGTTGTGTCATCTTATTATTAATCTATGCGAAACTTATACTTGGACCAGGAGGCAGTCGTCAGAACAGAGCAAGGGAACACTGCATGGTTCAAAATTGGGAAGGGCGT
>NW_006399758.1:33999348-34000536 GCF_000299155.1 Elephantulus edwardii | reverse complement strand
GGAAACCCTATGAACCTGGAGAGAGGATGAGAGACACCCAAGTGTTGAGGACTCTCCTTCCTAGGGTCGCAATGAGTTGCCTGAAACTCAACGGCACTTAACAACAACAACAGTAACCTATATTATATAAGAATATATAAGCACCCAAGTATCTGAATTCAATGTTCCAGAACATGCTGATAATTTTCAGCACATTTCATAATTTTCAAGACAAAACATAGGATCTATTAGGAGAAAATAGTTTTTTTAAGAAAGGATTAAAATGACTTCCCCTAAATCACCAAATTAATGAGGACCATTTTATGTCAAAATTACTTAGTGACAGTCAGAAGCCTCGCAGCACAGTGACTGCTGCTGTTAAGAAAAAGATCTACAGTTTGAGCCCACTAGGTGCACTGAAAGAGGAAGATAAGGAAGTCCAGAAGATTTACACCTTAGAATATTCACAACCTTAGACATTCAGTGGACAGCTGTACTTTGTCCTACAACATCACTACTGACTTGGAACCTATTCAGAGGTGAAGATACAGTTTAGTTTAGTACAAAAGCAACACCTTCTCATTAATACCCTTATGAATTTTTAGTTAGTTCAGTCATACATCATTTAAAGCCCATGATACATTCTGTGAAATAAGACATTATATAATTTAGGCATCGTGCAGATGATGTATCACCCTCATATCATGAAGGAGTTTCATTCCTAAATTAGTTTTGAGTTTTTTGGTTCATTTGATTTGATTTTCTTTCTCTTGTTGGTGTTTGTGATCTGACTGAAAGTTTACAAAGAAAACTGATTTTTTATTCCACTATTCATACACAGTTTGTTCTGTAACAATAATTACAGTATCTAAAAGGGAAACACACCTTTCCCACTTCCTCTCTGTAATTCTCATTCCCACTGATCGATCCTTCCTAATTTCAAGGCTTTCACTGTGCACATACTACTCTTCAGATTGGTTTTTGTAAGGAATTATCACCTCTCTGGTCTTACTGGTCACTTTATATTGTTTCATTCAAAGTTTAGCCATAGGGTGAATGCTTTTTGTTCCAGGTTTAAAGAGTGACAAAGGGTAATACTCTGGGGGTGGGGAGATGTAGGTAGGTGGTATGTGTAACTCTGTTTCTTTCTTTAAGTCAAAATTGGCACATTAAGTAAAATAGTTCATTTCATATCCAATATGACCTCAT
>NW_006399758.1:33997922-33999173 GCF_000299155.1 Elephantulus edwardii | reverse complement strand
CATCTCTAAAGCCTGCCCTGTCCTGAGCCAATCTCACTGACTCTGACACACCTACCCACATTGCCCCAGATGCTGTGTCAATCAACCTCTACTAGGGTTTTCCTCTCCTGAACTGTCCCTCCACCCTTCCAAGCATGACTGATCTCTCTGGCCATAGGCCCAAAATATGTGAGACGGAGCTTCAAAATCCTTGCCTCGAAGGAGAAACTTGGTTTCACTCTAACACAGACTTATTTGTTCTCTTGGAGGTACATGGTACACTCAACATTCTTCTCCAGCACCACAACTCAAAGGCATCAATTCTTCTTCTGTCATCCTTATTCACCATCCAGCTCTCTAATGCATAGCAAGTAACTGTGAAGACCATGGCCTGGATCAGTTGCACCTTAATCCCTAAACTAACATCATTACTCCTTAGCCCTTCCGGATTATCTGTTTCAGCTTAAATAGGTATGGAGACAGGATGCATCCCCGATGCACTCCTTTTCTGATTTTGAGCCATGCAGTGTTTCCTTGCTCTTTTCTGAGGACTGCTTCCTGGTCTAAGTATAGGTTTTGCACGAGCACAATCAAGTGTTCTGAGATTCACATTCTCCCTACAGTTAGTCACAGTTTGTTGTGATCCACACAGTCAAGTACTTTTGCATAGTCAATGAAACACAAACATTCCTCTGATACGCTTTGCTTCTGGCCAAGATCCATCTGATATTGGCAATAATGTCTCTAGTGCCACAAACTCTTCTAAACCCAGCTTGTATTTCTAGTAGTTTTCTGTTGATGTACTGTTCCAGTCATTTTTGGATAATCTTCAACAGGATTTTGCTTGTGTGTGATATTAGTGATACTGTTCTATAATTTGCTCACTCTGTTAGATCATATTTATTTGGAATGGGAATAAATATGGATCTCTGCAGTCAGTTGGCCAGGTAGTTGTCCTCCAAATTTCTTGGCACAACCTGGCAAGCACATCCAGGGCAGCATCTGTTTGTTGAAATATGTCAATTGAAATGTTTTGCCAATTCCTTCAAAGTAGCTTGAACTTCCTCCTTCATCACCACTGCCTCTTGATCATATGTAGATCATATATAATTGCCTCTTGATCTATAGTTTCATGAAGCTATTCTGTATTAGCCAATTCTTTCTGGTACAGTAACACTGTAACCTTCCATTATCTTTTAATGCTTCCTGATTATTCTGTCCATAACATCCTTAAGTATTCTAACTGGAGGCTTGAAATTGCTCTTTAGTACC
>NW_006399758.1:33993392-33995828 GCF_000299155.1 Elephantulus edwardii | reverse complement strand
TCGCAAGCGACTCGATGGCACATAACAACCACAACAACAACAAGCTTGAAGGGGTTTTGTTCATTCAAAAGGATAAGAAAGCAGTAGGGAAAGAAGAGAGAAGAGGGGTTGGTTGCGTGTGGTGTGGTGTAGGTTTGTTTTTTTAAATTATAGAAGTTGTGGTATATGAAACCAATGAAAAAATAAATTGTCTGACAAAACAAAACTTTCAACAAAAAATACACACTAAATACTTTCAAATCATCATATCAGTACAAGTGAAGGTTTTTATTATATATTTATTCCCCAAATATATCCTAAGTGCTTAGTATGTGCCAAGCACTGTTTGACTTATAATAAAACATTAATTAGGTAAGAAAGAAGTTTCTACCCTTTGGAGGGAGCCAATAAGTTGTTTTTTTAAAAAAACCCAAACACACACACACACACACACACACACACACACACACACACACACACACAAAAACCCAAGGTTATTTCCGATAGCCTATGGGCTATGAGGAAAACAATACAGAGTTATGAGAGAATTGAAAATAATGGGACCTTATATAGACTGGGTTTTTGACATTATTTATAGGATTTTTGGCGGAGCTCCCAAATTAAAAGAGGCTTGGAAGCAGGAGTGGCATCCACTTCCGAAATAGCTTGCCTCCAGAAACTCTATGAACTTAGAGAAACGATGAAAGCCATGCATGTTTAGGATTTTCGAGACCAACTCTACAGCACTTAACAACAACAACAAAAAAAATTATTTCATTAATGGATGGGCAGTCCTATTTTTTATTCTGAAAGGTTTCCTCAAACCTGTTTGTCATAGGTGACTCTGCTGGCATTTGAAGACTGTGGGCATAGTTGCCAGGATCACAGTAACTGAAACTCATGACTGAGCCCAAATTAACTGAGGACAAGGCATATGGTTTCTATTGTTTACAGAGTCTCTATGAGTCATATTCAACTCTGCTGTACTTAAAAACAAAAATGTAGATTAGGGATCAAGGAAGTCTTTGTAAGGAAGTAATTATTTGAGTGAATACCAGAAAAATAAGAAGGATCCAGTCACGAAGATCTTGGGTAAACAGAACAACAGGCAGGGCAAAGGCAGGAACAAACTTGAGAGTTGCAGGCTCAGAAATGAGACAATGAAGGTTGATGGGATGTGAAAAAAGTGGGATGAGGGGAAAGACATACTTCGTTTTGGGTTTGTTTGGGTTTTTTTTTAAGTGTGTGTGTGTGTGTGTGTGTGTGTGTGTGTGTGTGTGTGTGTGCTGTTAAATTGGGTCTGACTGGTCTCCCTCTCCAGCAGAAGATCTGGTGGGTTCAAACCTGGCACCTCTGGGATTGTAGTGCAGCTTTTTGCCAGTAGGCCACCAGAGCTCCCACATACTTTGTTTTTAACTATGTTGGTTTGGGTTTTGTTTCTGTTTCCACCTTTAAGTAAAAGTCCTCAACCAAATCCCAATACTGCATAGTTTATTCCAATAGCTATGGGGCATATATGACAGAGTCAAACTGTCCTTTAGAGTTTCCAAGGTTGTAAGCCTTTACAGAAGCAGACTACCACATCTTTCTTCTGCAGAACAGCTAGTGGAGTCAAACTGTGGATCTTTCCATTCAGCAGCTAAGCTCTTTGACCACTGTGCCACCAGGGCTCCTTTGAAGATCTTTGTTGTTTTTGTTATGCATCAGCAAGTCATCTGCATAGCAACCCTCCCTAAGTTCAACAACTTTAAACACTGCTCTATCCTGTGCCGACACACTTACCCTCATTACCCCAGTCACTGAGTCAATCCATCTCATCGAGGGTCTTCCTCTCTTGCACGGTCCCTCCACCTTCCCAAGAATGATGTCCCTCTTCAAGGACTGGTCACTCCTAGCAACATATTCAAAGCATGTCGGATGATGCTTCAGAAACCTTGCCTCCAAGGAGCAGCTTGGATTCACCCTATCTAGGATGAACCTGTTTGATCACCTAGCAGTCCATGGTATATTCAATACTCTTCTCCAGCACCACAGCTGAAAGGCATCAGTTCTTCTTTAATTGCAAGCTTCAAAACTCCCAGTATATATAGTATTCATAGCTAACCCTGATGATTTATTTTTAAAATAAGGAGAGAATAGAGACAAGGGAATCATCTTATACTTTCAGTAACCAGTAAGTAATCTTTTAATTGACTAAAAATGCCTTACCTATTATATATATATATACACACACACACACACACACTAACTCTCAACATGACTCTAAATTCCTTTATATGCTTTTTTATCATTCACTTCTATTAAGCATCTGGCTGCACATAATTTATCAAGCATAATAAGGTTATAGAAATAAATTTTTTATAATAATAATGATAATAATAATAATAGACCTAACACTGGGTAGATATTTAAATGCTTGCTAAAAGTGATGTGATATGCATATTTTCCTTTAACTTT
>NW_006399758.1:33985897-33993292 GCF_000299155.1 Elephantulus edwardii | reverse complement strand
AAAAAAAATGCTATGACAGGTTTGAAAGTAGGAGTGGCATCCACTTCCTAAATAACTTGCCTCCAGAAACTCTATGAACTTTGATAAATGTCAATAGTTGTAGAGGGGCTTCAGGCCTTTTGTTCATAGGGTCGCTATGAGTTGTGCTCGACTTGAAGGCAATCAAAATATATTGTACATATAAATGAATAATTTTTCATGAGGAGATTGCCCATCCTTCTCTCAAAGAGCAGCTGGTGGATTCAAACCACATGCCATTGAGATTGCAGCACAGTTTCTCACTAGTAGGCCTCCAGAGCGAGAGCGAGCGAGAGAGTGAGAGCGAGCGAGAGAGCGAGCGAGAAAGAAAGTATTTTTTTTTCTAAAAAAAATCCTTCCAGATACACAAAAACATAGTTATCCTAGCAATAAAATAATGTACCGACACAGTCACAGAATTGGACCGATTTCCCATTACGAACTCTTGAATATACTTCAAAGTTTTTCATAAAATAGGCTTTGCAAGAGTTGGAATCGCAGACATATATGAGGTCAAAAAGGACTTTGCCCAAAACAGATGTTACACAGTACACACATATATTTATCAATGGTAATATTTAGCCTGATACAAATTAATGAACAGAGTCTTTAAAACTAAAGGTTAATGTTTAAGCTATAACCATTAAAACATTATTTTTTAAATAAATGTATTTCTTGCTGGCAAGGTTAATTATAATCCCTGTCACCAAATTACTTTGGAGAAATACTGCACATTAACAAACAAAACACAGGATCTATTAGGCTGAAGTAATGTAATAAGGAAGTTACTCCCAGCTCCAGAGTTAAACTTTATTAAGTGTGCAGAAGATATCCTGGTAACAAAACTAATAAGGTTTTAGCTACCATTTTAAAAAAGAAAGAGCAGGAGTTAACACAAAAGTACTGACAGTTGCCCATGCTCACTGTAAAAATGTCTCCATTGCTACAAATGAGCACTCAAGGCTTCTTTGCCAAGGAAACCTCAAAGACAGACCATTCTGTTCCACAATTCCTGGTAGGCTACAAAGATTTACTTACCACGTGTTTCAGGTTCTACCACTTCTATAATCCGCTGGCTATTGTACATGTACTTTACAAACGTCACAGATAATCATTTCACGCCTATTAAACGAACAGTTCACCACCGGTTCACTTAGTGAGGTGCTGAAAAGGAGTTACCGGCAGTGACAACATCTCAGTCTTGCTTCACTTTAGGAAGGAAGTATCTTGACAAAGTTGGCTGGAAAGTACATACCTGCAACATGAATCATCTTTCCCCACATCTGTCTTGATAGGAATGTGAGCTGCTTTCTTAAAGCAGAAAAATCTCAAGATGTTCAGATGAAAATTTTTAGAACTAAAAAGACTTGGTTAAGATGCTGGTCAGCCATTCAGCAAGCTATTATTGTCCATCAAAATGCTGGGAGGGAAGCCTCAGAGAGTTCTCTTCTGAGCCCTGTGAGTACGTCCCACCTTGGTGAATCTCTCAGAGGTTGGTCCAACTGTAAGAATCTCACTCGGGCCCCTAGTATCCACCCTGCCTGACTCTACATGCACCTTCCAGAACTTGGCTCTCTTGCTACCCTTCTGAGCTGGATACCTAGGATATTTAATTGGGCAAGACAAGCTTTTCACATTTTGTCACTGTGCTCCTAGGTAGTTCAGGACAAATACGGATATAAAAATCCTTCCCTTTAAAGCTGGAATGACTTTATCCTGTAGCTTTAAAATATTGTGCATTGAGATGTTTATACATTTCCTGATTTCATGACTATTTGTTTTATAGCTATTCAGCATGCATATTTCAGCTGCTTTTAACTTTCGGTGTACACTCCTTTGTATTTCCCAAACCAGGATATTTTATTCAATATTCATTCAACAAACGTTTATCAAAAACCCACTGTGCATCAGGTGCTGGGAGCATAATGACCAAAACAACAGCCCTCCCCGCACTAAGTTTAAAAAGCAGGAAGACAGAGAACAAAAAATCGTTTCATTTTGTTTTGATTTTTTTAAAACAATCCTGATGCCTAAATAGATGAACATGTAGACAGACAAGTTCCTATTTACATTTGCAGAGATTTGTTTTAACACATACTATGACTTTGATGGCACAAGACAGGACAAGGTTCAGATCTGCTGTTCACACGGTAAATATGAGTCCCAGTCAACTCAAGGGCACATGACTACAAGACCTCGAAGTTGAGAAGCAAGGCTCTAACTGGCTGATTATAACGAGTATTGTTAGAACACCAATATTTGGTAATACAGGAACTATGCATAATGGACTAATTTGAGTAAAAGGATGTTTCAAAATAATTTACTAAAGTGAATATGTACTACTTCCCTAGAGCCTTGGTGGCACAGTCGTTAAACACTTGACTAGTAGCTATAAGGTGGGCAATATGAACCCACCAGTCACTCCACAGGAGAAATACAGAGCTTTGGGAATCCTATGGCGCAGTTCTATACTGTTTTGGTGAATCTCAACAAGTTCGATTCAACTAAATAGCAATAGTTTGGGGGAGCATTTCCCTCTATTTTTCATACAGGAATTCTATTAACATGCTATTAATTTAATTTATGGTGGCTATTTTTTAATATTTGTGTATGTGTGTTTGTGTGTGTGTGTGTGTATGTGTGTGTGTGTGTGTGTGTGCTGTTAATAATATATATAGAATCTCAGGGATGAGAATGGAGAAGGGAGTAAAAATTAATAAAAATGGTTGGGTGAAGGGAAAGTCAATACACAACAAAGGGTTGGTGGTTGTTGTTTTTGTTGTTGATGTTGATTGTCTTCGAGTCAAGCACAACCCATAGCAACCCTATGAACAAAAAATCTGAAGCCTTTCTATAATTATCGTCATTTCTCAAAGTTCATAGAGTTTCCAGAGGCATGTTGTTTAGGCATGCTGTTTAGGAAGTGGGTGCTACCCCTGTTTTTCCAAATCTGTCTCAAACTGGGAGGTCCACTAAATACTACCCACCATGGATAACCATTATGGCATCTGACACCCTAGTGGCACAAGGTTCAGCAACACAGCAATCCCAGCTTACCTCAGTACAGCAAACTGACAGAAGAGTGCTGTACCACTTAGAAGAACGTTCCCCCAGAATATAACAACCGACTTTTAAATATAAAGGCCCTCCACAGAGGTCTTGTTGGCTTTACACAAGAGGCTTAAATAAAAACAACTGCTCTAATATGATGATGTTGTTGTTGTTGTTGTTATGTGCCATTGAGTCACCCGCAACCTATAGCAACCCTTTGTATAGCAGCTCTGAACCGTTCCTTGTTCTGAGTCGGTCTCACTAATTTCAACACACCAACCCCAATGCCCCAGTTACTGTATCAGTCCATCTCATCCTGGCTCTTACTCTCCCGTGCTGTCCCTCCATCCCTCCAATCATGTTAATTACATTAATCAGTAGTAATTGAGAAGTCTTGAACATACCTTGGACTGCCAAGAAAATAAAAAAGAGGGTGAAACCAAGATTCTCCTTGGAGGCTAGGATTTTGAAGCTCATCTCACATACTTTGGGCATGAAGCCAGGAGAGACTGGTCCTTGGAGAAGGACATCCTGCTCGGAAGGGTAGAAGGACAGTGCAGGAGAGGAAGAGCCCAGATGGGATGGATTGATACAGTGACTGAGGTGATGGAGGCTGGTGTGTCGGAATTAGTGAGACTGGCTTAGGACAGGACAGGGTTCAGAGCTGCTGTACATAGGGTCTCTATGGATCGCAGAAGACTCAACAGCACATAACAACAATTGATATTGTAAAACATTTACGAATAATGGAATGAAAAATCAATTACTTGTAAACTTTCACTTGAGAAAAACATTCTTAAAAGATAAAAAAATAAAACAACCAACAACACAAAAGTATACACAGCAAAGCAAGCAAGAAAGCAAGCATCGCGTTAGAACTGACTCACAATCAAACCCTCCTGAAGGTTTTCAAAGGCGACACAGAAGACTGCCCATCTTTCTCCACATCAATCCAAGTTTCTGCATCCATTCAAGTTTCCACACATAAAATTCAGTAACACTGATTATACTCAAGTTAAGCAACCATTTTCATGATCAACATAAACTCACAGCTCCCTAATGTTTCTGGTTGCCATTATCCGTTTGATCTCATACAGATAGACCTTAAAAGAGTAAAATGCTTAAGGCAGGCTTTTTGTTCTTTTCCCTAATTATGCTGAATTATTGCTTGACCTTAACACTTTAGGGGATTTTTCCAGCTCTAGTGGCCTAGTAGTAAGGAATAGTCCTGCCATTCCAAAGGCAGGTGACTGGAATCTGCCGACACAAGCTTCTCCAGAGAGAAAGACGGGTAATCTCCTGTGTGATTTACAGACCCTGAAAACCCACGTGGAGGGTCAGCTGTGAGTTTGTTCTGACTCCATGGCAGTGAGATTTTTAATTAGGTTAATAGTTTCAGGTTTATATTTAGCCTGCTCCACTCTACATTTTCTCCCATTTGATCAAGATTCATCGGTAACATCCTTGATCAAAATGTTCTATAACCGTAACCACACACCGTCCAATTCTAGTCTAATGGCAAATGAGGCAGTTGTTCATGGAGGCAATTAGGTACTCATTCTACTTTCTCCTATTTCTGATTTACCTTCTTGTTCCAGGTAAATAGAGACTAACATGCTCTGGATGGCCTTTTGCAAGCTTTTGAGATTCTAAGCATGACACAAGGAACTAAGCAGTATCGAAAGACTGAACACATTATTAAGCCAACTACCTGGGACATTCCTTGAAACCACGGCCTTAAACTGCCAAACCATAACCCTAAACCTTGAAATCAAAGACTCAAATTTCACGAGCTTTCTGGTTGTACCTACTGCACCTCTGCAGCGAATTTTGTTTGTTTTCTTTTTACCATACCTATCACATGACTTTTGTCAACTCCTGTTTTCATGGGCCTACAACTTACTGACAGTAATTATATTAAGTAGTTGCTCCAATCTAACTTTAATTAACACAACTTTTCTATCATTACAAACTGAAACTCAGTACTCTTCAAGAATAAATACCATTTCCCCCGCTCTCCCATCCTGGTAATCATTAATAAACACTGGTCTCTATACATTTGTCCTTTATGGTCTTTTTTTATGTAACTGAGGTTACACACTATTGTTCTTCTGCGACTGACTTAATTTGCTTAGCACAGTATCTTCCAGCTCCATATTCACTGTAGCGTCAAGAATTCACTTTCTTCCTGGATGAGCACCATTCCATTCTCTATACCACATTTTGTTTATCTACTCCATCCTTTGATATTTCTGTGACTGACTTCTTTCACCCAGCACAGTATCTTCTAACTCCGTTTATATGTAACAACAAGGTTTCCTCTCTCTTACTGGCTATCACTCCATTTTATGTAGGTCCCACATTTCTCTTACTGGCTAAACATCATTCTGTTATATTTATGTATCCTTTGATATGCACTTACACTGTTTCCACCATTTAGCTATTATGAATAGGGCTTTTCAAGTCTTCTGCACGGAACTGCCAGGTTACATGGTAGTTCCTAAATACCAAAACCAAACTCATGTCCCTGAGTGGATTCTAAGCCATGATGACCCTCCATTAGGTTTCCTTACGCAGAGAGGGACTAACTTGTCTTTCTTTCACAGATTAACTAACAGATTTAAAATGGCTTTAGTTAGCATCTCATCTTGTAATGCACTACACCTTGAAAGAAATGCAGCTAAAACGTTCTTTAGAAGCAAAAGCAAGATTTTATCTCATCTCGGTTGGGCATTTTTTCAGAAGTTGTCAGTCCTTGGAGAAAGGCTCTGTCTTCGGTAAGGTAGAGAGTCAGTGAAAAAAAGGGGAAGACTTTCAACAAGATAGACTGACACAGTTCCTGCAGTAACGGGGTCAAGAAAATCAGCGACTGTTAGGATGGCACAGGCGTGAGCAAGGTAGAGTGCTCTGTTTTACATAAGGTCACTAGAATACTATTTCGCATTTGCACCAGCAAATGGGTAAAGGTTGTATTCGCCACACATACTTGCCAATATTTAGTACCTTCTGGTTTTCGTTGTTGGTTTTGTTTTAATCTTAACCATCCTAATGGGAGGGAAGCCTCATCACTAATCCTACTCACTCATCCTAATGGGAGCTTCGCCTCACACACTTCGGGCATGTTCCTTGGAGAGAGGCACATGATGCTTGGAAGGGTAGAGGAGAGGAAGACCCTCGACCAGGTGGATTGACATGGTGACTGCCATGATGGGTTCCAGTGTGTCAGGAAGTATGAAGATGACACAAGATAGGACAGGGTTCAGATCTGTTGTTCACAAAGTCACTGTAAGTGGTACTTAACTTGATGATGGCACCTAACAACAATGGAAGTGAAATGGTTTCATTTCTTTTTTTCTTTTTTGTTAAAGTTAAGAAGCTGTGGTGCTTGAGAAGAGTGTTGAACATACATCATGGATTGTCAGGAGAACAAACAGGTTTATCCTAGAGAAGGTGAAACCAGGTTGCTCCTTGGCGGCAAGGATTTCGAAGCTCCATCTCAATATACCAGCACGTGGCCAGGAGGAGCCAATCTCAGGAAAAGGATATCATGACTGGAAGGGTAAAGGGATAGTGCAGGAGAGGAAGGATCCAGATGAGATAGATTGATACAGTAACTGGGATAATGGAGGTAGGTGGG
The DNA here is from genome assembly GCF_000299155.1 of Elephantulus edwardii. Classification (NCBI taxonomy): domain Eukaryota; kingdom Metazoa; phylum Chordata; class Mammalia; order Macroscelidea; family Macroscelididae; genus Elephantulus; species Elephantulus edwardii. The sequence continues at coordinate 33,986,586 of NW_006399758.1, read as the reverse complement.
ATGGAGACAGTGAGCCTGTTTCAGGATAGGGCAGATATGTATAGGATCACTAGGAGTTGTAAGAAACTCAATGGCACGTAACAAGCAGCTAAGAATACTTACTGGTAAACTCTTACATATTAAAAGAAAAATCCCTCTTCAAAATGTCCCAATATCCTTCTAAAATACTTCCAAACTAAATTAAGCCAGCATAATCCATTTAAATGTAGTGATAACAGTTGTGTTAAAATATATATATATTATATTTGCTTTTGATTAACAACATAAAAAATGTAAATACTGTAGTTAAATAAAGTCTTTGAAATACTATATTTAGGTACTCTTTTCAGCCAATCTTTTAACAAATCTACCAAATACCCTATTTTGCTACCAGCCTAGTTTGCAAACTTCTTAAATAAATAAAAACATGAAGTGAGCACACTGGTAGGAAGGAAGCGAATGTTGGCAACATTAGAGGAGTGCCCGGTTTGGGACTGTGGACACTTGTTGAGCACCACTAATGGAAGTGGCATTGATTCTTGCTAAAAGATGCTCCTGAAAGGTCATGGTTTTGTTCCAGTAGTGGTAGCAAATGCAGGTCAAAACAGCATTTAATCAATTTCACATACAATGCTAATATCCTCAGTTTTACCTCTAGGCATATTTCCGAGCATAATAAATCACAGACTAAAGAAAAGTTTGTACTAAAA
>NW_006399758.1:33967208-33975027 GCF_000299155.1 Elephantulus edwardii | reverse complement strand
CTAACACTGGGTAGATATTTAAATGCTTGCTAAAAGTGATGTGATATGCATATTTTCCTTTAACTTTAATTACTCTCCCCCCCTTTGCTTTTTTTATCAAGCATAATAAGGTTATAGAAATAAATTTTTTACAATAATAATGATAATAATAATAATAGACCTAACACTGGGTAGATATTTAAATGCTTGCTAAAAGTGATGTGATATGCATATTTTCCTTTAACTTTAATTACTCTCCCCCCCTTTGCTTTTTTTTACTTTACTTGCTCAGTCTTTAAACACTGGAGAGCCTCAAAGCTTAATTTTTTGCTGTGTTTTCAAACCTTTGTTTGCCAAATAGTCTTAGAGCTTTAGGCTTTAAAGCCCATCTCTATGCAATGATGTCAGTCTAGAGATTAAGGTGTGCCTGATCCAGTAGTCCATGGTCTTTGCAATTAGCTGCTTTGCATCAGAGAACTGGATAATGATTAAGGATGATAAATGAAAAATTGGTGTCTTTGAGATGTGGTGCTGGAGAAGAGTCTTGAACATATCACGACCACCAAGAAAACAAAGGTTTCTTGAAGAAAGGGAAAATTTCTACTTGGAGGCTAGGCTTTTGAAGCACCATGTCACTTACTTTGGGCACGCGGTCAGGAGGGACTGCTTATTGGAGAAGGACATCATGCTTTGAAGGGTGGAGGGACAGCACAGGTGAGGAAGACTCTGGATGAAAAGGATTGACACAGTGACTAAGGCAATGGGGGTAGGTGTGTCAGAGTCAGTGAGACGGCTTAGGATGGGGCAAGCTTTAGAACTATTGTACGTAGGGTTGCTAGGAGTCACAGGTGACTTGACAACAAGTAACAACAACAATTATGCTAAAGGCTACCAAACTGTACCATTCCCCTAAACCTCTAGATTCTGACTATTTGCTTCCTAACTAAGGAAGCAGAAGCCCTGTTTGTTCAGGGATGAATATGCTTAGTTGCTAACCAAAACATTAGCAGTTTAAACAAACCAGCTACTCCAAAAAATAAATACTTGGCAGTTTGATTCTGTAAAAAATTGTAATCTTCAAAACTTTATGGAGCAGTTCTACCCTATGCTACATGAAAACCCTATGGGGGATGCTACACTGTTGTATATAGTTGGAATCTACCTCGTGGTAGTAGATTTGGTTTGAGGACTTTTGCTTAATGTTGAAACAGAAACAAAAATTAAATCAACACTCTTTATTCTAAACAAAATACTTCTTTCCCCCTTCTTTATCTTTCAACCACTATAGTCTTATTTCTGGGCCTGCAGCTCTTTGTTTCTGCCATTTCCCTCACTATAATTTTGTTGACCCCAGATCTTTCTAATATTGGTTCCTTCTTACTTCTCTGGTCACTCAAATACTTATTGGCCCAAAACAATCTTTTGGTTGGAAGTCATACTATTTAACAACTGCACCACCAGGACTCATTAAAGCAACAATAAAAACTCAAAATCAAACACACTGCCATCAATTCAATTCTGACTCATGTTCACTCTCTGTTGGGTTCTTAAGGTTATAAATATTCTCCTGCAGAGCTGTTGGGGCATTTGAACCTCCAACTTTTTGGTTAGCAGTCCAATTAAATCATTGTTGTTGTTGTTATGTGTCATTGAGTTGACTACAACTCATAGCAACACTATGAACAGTGACTCTGAAACTTGCCCTATCCTGAGCTAACCTCACTATCTCTGATACACTTGACCTAAACGCCACAGTCATCGTTTTCTGCACTGTCCCTCCACCGTCTCCACCCTTCTTCTCCAAGGACTGGTCCCTCCTGACAACATGTCCAAATTAAAGATCCTTGCCTCCAAGGTGTAACCTAGTTTCACCCTCCCCAGGACAGATCTGTTTGTTCTCTTGGTGGTCCATATATGTTCAGTGCTCATCTGCAGCACCACAACTCAAAGGCATCAATTCTTCTTCTGTTACACTTAGTCCAGCTCTCAGATGCATAGCAAGCCACTGAGAAGACCATGACTTCGATCAGGCATACCTTAGTCTCTAGACTGACAGTGTTCGTCTTTAGCACTCTAGAAAGGTCCCTGACTGCAATTTTTTTCAATGCAACCCGTCTTTTGATTCCCTGACCAGAAGTGTTGATTTTGGATCCAAGTATGATGATATTATAAAGAACTTAATGCTTCTCTCCATCTATCATGATGCGACCTATTGGCTCAGCGGTGAGGATCTTGTTTTCTTGATTTTGTTAGTTGCCATTGAGTCAAGTACGACTCAAAACAACGCTATAAACATCAGATCTGATCCTTGTCCTATCCTGTGCCGTCTTCACAAGTCATGATACACTAGAGAACTTTGGGGCAGTCACTGTGCCAGTCTACCTGGTCAAGGGTCTTCCTCCCCTTTGCTGACCCTCCACTATCTCTAGCATCCTGTTCCTCTCCAAGGAATAGCCCCTTCTAGCAACATATCCGTAGTATATGAGATGAAGCCTCAGCATCCTTGCCTCCAAAGAGGACTCCAGCTGCACCCTCTCCAAAACATATTTGTTTGTTCTTTTTGGCAGTTCATGGGCTATTCAGTGCTCTTCTTCAATACCACAGATCAAAAGCAACAATTTTTCTGTCATTCCTATTCATTGTCCAGCTCTTATATGCATAGCAAGTGATTGGAAAGACTATGGCCCGAATTAGACGCACTTTATTCCTCAAACTGACATCATTACTCCTCAATAATTTCGAGAGGTCCCTAACTTCAAATTTTCCCAGTGCAATGTTTCTATTTGTGCTTATTGACTATAAAAGACATTTAACAGTGAGGATTATAATTATGGTTAACTTTGAGAACAATGGGAATCCCAGAAGACTAAATTGCTCTCATGTGAAACCTAGACCTAGACCAGCAGACTGTTTTGTGAGCAAAGCAAGGAAACACTCCATGAGCAAAAACAAGGGAATGAAAACTTAATGGATCATAAAGATCTCAGTTAATTTTGTTTGTGGCCACCATGAGTTGGAAATTGACTAGATGGCAGCAAACAGCAATGAAAACAGTCTTAAATTATAATGGTAATGTGTAATATCTAGTAACTGTTTATAATATCTGGACCATGGTCCCAGGAGAAAACTGTGGCTGTCTTTCATCTGCCCTTTCTACACAGGCTTTCTCAGCCTACTTTACATGAGGTCTCTAGTAGATATTGTGAACTTTACTAGATTGTAGCAGCTGGATTCCAAGGAACAATAGTGGAGCTACTGGATCTCTTAAGGATTAAACCGTAAACTTAAATGCCATCACTTCTGTATTTTATTGGTCAAAATAAGTGATGACACAGAGAAGATAAATTGTTGATATATGTCTTTGGAGACATCTACCACATATGTTCTGCCCCTTATTTAAAATTTTCCTTAGCTCTGGTGGCTTAATGGCAAGAAGCTGCGCTGCAGTCCGAAGGCACACATTTTGAGGCCACCAGCCATTCTGCGGGAGAAGGATGGGCAATCTCCTCCCATGAGATTAACTGCTTCTCAAAACCTGCTGGAAGGATCAGCTATGTGTTGGTTCCGACTCTACAGTACTCAACAAAACAACAAATATTGTATGGTTGTGTCTATCATAAGTTCCACAGGGTATTAACTTTTGTCTGTTCTGTTTACTGGATTTACCTGCAGTGTTTAGCAAAGCACCAAAAGAACTCTGGTGGTGCAATGGCTAAAGCTCTCAGCTGCTAGTCAAAAGATTGATGGTCCTGGTTTTGTAAGTATTTAGAGTCTTGGATGGCTCTAGTGATGGCTCTAGTCCATAGGAGTGGTCTCTGCTTTTTAGGATGGTCCTATAAGGGCTCTGTGAATCAAATCAATTTAATGGAAGTGAATTGGGTTTTGAGTGCCTGATACAGATAGACACTCTTCTAAAAAAAAAAAAAAAGAAATAGAAAAAGAAACCCACCACAAAACAGCCCAAATTCTCCCTCACTGCTGTGGAGTATATTCTGACTCATAGAGATTTTATAGGACAGAATTATCCTAAAGTGTTTCCAAGGCTGTAAATCCTTAGGGATGCAGCTTCAAACCTCTGCCTTTACCTGTTAAATGAATAAATGCTTGGGAACAAAAAATCCCCCAATTGTAGAGTTAGAGAAAATTGAGCAGATAGCATAATAAACTCCTGCAAGAAGATAGTTTCTATAAACTCCTGTAACAATGGATTGCAGTATGGGAGAGATTGTAAGGATGGAGGAGTGTTTTTTCATGGTGAGCTTACAGACGCGGGACATGCGGATTGGATAGGAAAAACTCAGCATCATTTGGACCACTCCCAGCTCAACAGATGTGGCAGCCGTCATCCCAGGTGGCAAGCTTTCTCAAGCCGGTACAGCCAAACACAGAGAAGCTTTCTCTACCCCGTATTAAAGGCTGTTGGAAGTCTTGCACTTATCTGGAGCTAAGGCAATCTGTCCTGGCCAGAAACCACCCTTTCCTCCCCAACATTCTGCAACACAAGTCTAGGGGAATTCTGGTGGGCTCTTGGCAAGAAGCTGCTCTGCAATCCTGAAGGTGCATAGTACGAATCCACCAGATGCTTTGCTTGGAGAAGGAGGGGCAATGTCATCCCCTCCCCCCAGGGCCAGTCAGATCCAACTAGAATGTGCACAACAACAACAACTACAAAAAAAAGAGTACAAGTCTAGTGTTTTAGAGAATGTCTCCTCCATTGGAGCTTTTCTGGTGACTTTCTCATTATCAGACTATGGTTATAACATAACTGGGAGAAAGATTCAGGAGATAATGTGCCATCTTTATTATCTCTATCAAGGGCACATACTATCAACATGATTTATCAGTGTTGGTATTGATTTTGATCACCTGGCTGAAATAGTAAATAGTGTTTGCAAGATTTCTTTACTGGAATGTTATTCTTTCCCCACTTCTTTCAATCCTATACTTTTAAGTCGTTATACTCGGCCTACACTTAAAGAATAGGAATTTATGTTCCTTTTACTTGAGAGTAGAATGGCTACAAAATGATCTGGATTTTTCTCAAGGAAGATTTGTCTTCTTTCACACATTTTTTTAAAAAAATTCAAGCAAAATTGTGTAAACTGTGATCTTTCTCCAATTCTAATATCACATTCTTCTTCATATAGTTCATATTCTCAAATTGTAGACTCAGCATACAGATTGAATTGAAAAGATACAACCCTGACACACATCTTTGCTGATTTCAAGCCATGTAGAATCCTTGCTCTGTTTGGATAATCAGTTCTTGGTATACATACAAACAGGTTTCACATGAGCATAATTAAGTGTTGTGGAACTCCCATTCTTCTCAATAGTAGCTATAATTTGTTATGATCTACACAGTTAAATACCTTTATATGGTCAATAAAACATAGTAAGAATTTTCCCATTATTCTCCGTTTTCTGGAAAGATTAATTTGATGTCAGCAATTATATTCCTTATACCATGGACTCTTTTACACTTGAACTTAGTGATCCTGTGGAATCTTCCGAATAGAGCTTGAATTTGGGAAGTTCCCTGGGAATGTACTATTCAACTGCTTTTCAATAATCTTCAGCAAGATTTTATTTGCATATGGTATTGACTACACTGATAATTTCTGCATTCTAATGGATCACCTTTTTTTCAGTATGGGAACAAATAAGGCCCTCTTTTAGTCAGTTAGCCAGATAGCTGTCTTCCAAATTTTTTGGCATAGACTATTAAGCACATCCAGGGTTGCAGCACAACTGCCTTTTCATCAGTCCCTTGTTGTTGTTGTTATGGGTATCAAGTAGGTCAGAATATATTCATAGCTGACCCCCTAGTAGGTTTTCAGAGGCTGTAAATCATACAGGAAGAGACTGTCTATCCTTCTCTTGCAGAGTCATTGACAGATTTGAACCACATGCCTTTGGGTTGACAGCCCAACTGCTTATGACTCCTTATTTTTTTGCCAATGCCTTCAGTGCAGTTTGAATTTCTTCATTACCACTGAATCTTGATCATATGCTATTTCTTGAAATTGTTCAGTGTCAGTCAATTATTTTTGGTACAGTGTATTCCTGTGTTCCTCTGTGCATTCCTTCCATCTTCTTTTTTCTAAAAAAAAGAAAAAAATTGTATTTAGAATTAGCCAGCTGGACTCAGTTTAGATGATCCCAATTTTGTTGGCAATATTCAAAGCATTACAGTCAGGACATAGTCCTTCTTCCATCATAGTTGAGCATAGGCCTTCTTTTCTCGATCGGGCCTAATCATAGTGTTGACATTGGTCACATCAATGTCATAGAGCTTCTTTACAGCTTGTTTCATTTGGTGCTTGTTGGCCTTGACATCCACAATGGACACAAGGTGTTCTATCATCTTCATGGCTGACTCAGTGGTCAGGGGAAACTTGATGATGGCATAGTGGTCAAGCTTATTTCTCCTGTGGGCACTCTTCTAGGGGTATTTGGCCTGCCTTCAGAGTCTCAGCATCTTAGGCAGCCTGAAGGAGGGTGATGTGCAGACTCTCTTTTTTCTGTGGCTCTGGATGCCCTTTAGGACTGCCTTCTTGGTCGTTAATGCCTTTGTTTTGGCTTCAGTTTTGTGAAGGACAGGGCCTTCCTTCTTCGCTTTTGGCGCCATCTTCATAGAAAGGGCTTCCATCTTCTTTAGATGCCCTCTGCATCTTTCAAGATTTTGCCCACAGAGTCCTTCAATATTGCCACTCAAGGCTTGAATTTGTTCTTCAGTTCTTTCAACATGTTCTTCCTTTTTTATTTTCTAATTTCAGGTATTTGCACTTTTATTTTAATACTTTGTCTTCTCAAGCTGCCCTTAAAATTCTCTGTTCAGCTCTCTTTCTGCACCATTTCTTCCCCTTGTTTTCACTACTTTTAATTCCACTGCAAGTCTCAGAGGCTCTTCTTGCTATCATTTTGGCATTTTCTTTCTCTACTGTCTTTGTAGTTACTTTTTGTTCTCTTCATGGATGATAGCTTTGATGTCATCCCACAACTCATCTAGTGTTTTTTCTTTATGGTTCAATGCATCAATTATATTTTCAAGATAGTTTTAAAGTTCAGTTAGGCTAGAATCAAGGTGATATTTTCGTTCCTGTGAACTTGTTTTCATCTTGTTCAACTTCAATTTTGAACTTGCCTATGAATACTCTGACAGAGAACTACCAGAAATGGAAGCTGGGTTTAGAAGAGGTTGTGGCACTAGAGACATAATTGCAAATGTCAGATGGATCTTGACAGAAAGCAAAGAATATGCAAAGGCATTTGGCTGTGTGAATCACAACAAATTGTGGCTAACTTTGAGGAAAATGGGAATCCTAGAACACTTGATTGTGCTTACGTGAAACCTATACTTGAAACAGGATGCAGTCCTCTGAACAGACAGGGAACACTGCATGGTTCAGATCTGGAAAGAAGAGTGTCAGGGATGCATCCTATTTCCATACTTTTTCAGTCTATATGCAGAACAAATCATTCAGAAAACAGGGCTTTATGAGGAGGAATGTGGCATCAATATTTAAGGAAGACTCATCAACAACTTATGCTATGCATTTGACACAAACTTGCTTGCTGAAACTGAAGAAGACCTGAAAGCGCCAGCTGCAGAATGCCAAGAACGGTAGTTTTAGTATGGATAGAGGCTCAACATCAAGGCAAAGATTCCACCACAACCAGATAAAGGTAAATAATCCAATAGAAAAATGGGCACAGGATATGAACAGACACTTCACTGAAGAAGACATTCAGATGGCTAACAAGCACATGAAGAAATGTTAAAAATCCCTAGCTCTAAGAGAGATGCAAATCAAAACAACTATGAGATATCATCTCA
>NW_006399758.1:33964719-33967108 GCF_000299155.1 Elephantulus edwardii | reverse complement strand
AAAAAAAAAAGAAAAGTTTGGAAAAGAAAACTGGAATGAGAGTGGGGCATAAAATGCCTACCAACAGTACTAAAAAAAAGTACATTAAAAGCAATGTATAATACACTGAAGAACAGGACTATCTGAAAGGAATGAAATGGATGAACTGGCATTCTATGTATGACAATTAACAATCTGAAACAGGGTGAATTAGGGGATGGTTAGGGAGGAAATGTGTATAATGAATGGAAGAAAACCCAAGCTTTCTGTATACTTTGACTAAAATCACAATTTTTTTAAAAAGGAGTCAGAGGAACTGAGGTACATTATTAACTGGGTATTTGAACTCAGGCAGTAACAGAAGCACTGTGAAGAGTATATGAAATTGTTATTGCTTTGAACCGACTCATAGCTGATTTTCAGAGGCTGTGAAGTGCATGAGAAGACATGGCCTATCCTCCCACAGAGCAGCTGGATTTTACCTCATTGCCTTTCTGTTGGCAGCACAACTCCTATCAACACTCTCCAAATTAAGATGCTTTAAAGTGGGTAATACTTGTGTTGGCTTCTATTGAGATGCAATAAAGACGGCTGAACAAAAAGCAGTCACAGATGTGGACAAAAATTAAGACAAGTATCTAATCATTAAGCAACCCATAAAAGTAAAGTAACCTATTGTTTCTCATCTTGGAACCTCCAAGCTCTTTCCATTTTTCTTGTGTTAGAGAAAGGAAATACTAAAAGACACTAAAAGAGAGCTATACACTTCGTTATAGGTTTGCACCAGGCTTCTTTCAATCTGTGCAATATTAAAATTCAGATCCCAGTATTGTCCAGTTCTCAACAGAGACCCTGAAGTCAGCTCTTTAAAATTGGTCAGCCAGGAGTGGGGGATATTGTTCTAATTCAAGGGCCAAAAATCAGTCTTTAATGCCAGAAATTAATGCCCGAGATAAGCTGGTATGGCTCTATCTATTCTTGGTTCTGCTTGCTTTTCCTGCTCCCCTCTACTTAAGCTCTTGGCAGGAGTAGGCTTTGCATGGTGACTCTGATAGAAGCACTCAGCACTACAGTTTGCTGATTCCCATTAATAAAAATCATTGTTTGAATCTAGTTATATATTGTTTCATGTTCTCAAGTCAATTCTAACTCACAGTAGCCCTGCAAGATTGAGGAGAATAACCCTATAAAATGTCAAAGACTGTAATCTTTATAGAAGCAAGTTGCCACATTGTTCTCCTGTGGAGCGGGCTGGTGAATTTGAACCACTGACCTTTGTTAGCAGCCAAACACATAACCACTTCCTCAAAAGGGTTCTTTGTAGCCATGTACAGCTAACCACTCAAAGATGCACTCAAAATCATAGAGGCAACAAATTTTAAAGTATGTATTTGAAACCTAGATATGTGTTTTGTCACAAAGAAAATGTTCTTTATATTGGACATCAGCGTGTTCTGAAATTACAAAGACTTGAATTCTAACTCTAATGCTGCCAAACTCTTAATATTACAAAATAGGTAACAATGTTAAATCTCTGGTGGCCAGTGTTTAGTAAACCAACTTACATAAACCTTTTCTGGCAGTGTTTGTGGGACACAATCATGAAGAATCACTACAGTTAATCAATTTTTCTATTTGATAATTTGTCATAGAGACAGGTGCAGAAAAAAACACCCAATAAACCCACCCAACTAAAGATAAGCAAAAATTGCAGACATCGCCAAGGGCAAGGGTGGTGGTTAATGTCCTAGAAATTCTGGCTACCAACACAACTGCAAAGGCACTTAGTTCCTCCAGCCCACTGTACCGTTTTCTTCAGGTGCTAAGAGTTGATTTCGGCCCATAAGCGACCCCATGGGACAGAACAGAACTGCCCACAGGGCTTTCTACGTTGCTGGCTGAGCTGCAGGGCAAAAGGCTGGTGTTCAAACTCTGCCCTGATCAGAGAGTAAGATGCTGCAGGCAGCCAGCTTCCTTAAGACTATAGCTCTGGAATCCAGCGAGGCAGATCTATTTTGTTGTCAGCGTCCCTAAGTCCGAGTCGAGGACTAGATGGCAATGGGTTTGGGTTTGGCAATGTTTATGGAAGCTGCTTGATAGACAGGACTTTCTCCCTTGGAGCTGCTAAGCTGATTTGCACTACGTGACCTTTAACCTACCGCTTAACCTTCGTGACTCCAGGGTCCCTTGTGGTGAATCTAAAAATGTGAGAAGAAATTGGAAGCTAGAGCCGGTGCAGGTAGGGTACGCCCTATTCCTGACCATGAGTCCTCAATCAGGAGTCTTTTTCGCAGTTGGCCTGATGGCTGCGATTCTGAGGCATCTGCTTCCCCCGAACGAGCGGCGGCCTGGTCCCTGTCCACAGGTCACCGCTGCAGTGGCGGGAGTGCCACCTCCCTCCCGCCCGCCT
>NW_006399758.1:33963982-33964619 GCF_000299155.1 Elephantulus edwardii | reverse complement strand
GAATGTGGGGTCAAGATCTATCAACAGTCTGTGATATGCAGATGACACAACCCTGCTTGTGAAAAGTGAGGAGGACCTGAAGCGCTTGCTGCAGAAGGTCAAGGACTGCAGCCTACAATATGGATTGAGCCTCAATATCAAAAAGACAAAGATTCTCACCACTGGGCCAGTTGGCAGCATCAAGATGGATGGTGAAGAGAGTGAGATTGTTCACAGCTTCAGTTTGCTTCGTTCCACAGACAACACTCAGAATTGATGGTACACAAGGGGAAAAAAAGGAATAGACTACAGAATAAGAGAAAGAAGGAAGGCCATGGTGATATAGTGCATAATGTATCAGACTGCCAACTGGTAGGCTCAGGGGAAAGGTGAGTAGTCTACTGAAAGTATTTACAGCTTTGGAAACCTCCTGAAGGCTTGCTATAAATTGGAACCAACTCAAGTGAGTGGTAATGGCAGCTTGAACCACCGTAGGAACAGTAGAAGTCGTAAAAGAGTTTGGATGCTGGATATCTTTTGGCTTATCTGTGGGTTTTGAACAGACTTTAAATCACATATTATTTTTGATTTCACATGCAAGCAAGATTTTACTGAAGATTATCCAAAAACGACTGGAACAGCACATCAGCAGAGAACT
>NW_006399758.1:33961818-33962811 GCF_000299155.1 Elephantulus edwardii | reverse complement strand
AGCCAGCCCGCCGACCCCGCCCGCCACAGCCTGCGGGCCGCGCTGCTGCACAGCCCGGAGGGACCGTCCAGCACTAGGGCCCGGCGGGTCCCAGCGCGGAGCCTGCGGGCCCGGATTCTCCCGGCTCCGATTCTCTTCCGTGCCTGGAGTTCCCACATCCCAGGATCTTCTTCTCCCTCCCCCGAGAGCTCAGTGGGGCGAAGTCCCCACTCACTCAAGTCCCGATCCCGCTGGTGGAGGTTGAACTGGAGCAGAGACCGCAGAGGGAGTGTCCGCAGGGTCGCAGGGTCAGCTAGGGATTCACAGGAACCAGCGGACAGGACCAGCGGGGGCGTGACCAGGTCATGCCCCGCCCCCTCAAGGCCCCAGCGGGGCACCGCCCCCTATAGGCCCACGCACGTACGGCACCGCCCATCCTGGCCTGCCTGGAAGCTCCATCTGCTTTAGTATTGCTGGCTACAGACCCCACTTTACACCGCTCCCGACATCATCAGTTTACTAGGAATCTGAAGTTGATCATTAAGCCTTAAAATAAATTAGTGCACAAGAACAAATTCGAAGAGAATTGTTGTTATGCGTCAACAATGAAAACCAGCTCAGAGCTGACCATCCTGCAGGTTTTTCAGAGGCTGTAAATCAAAACAGAGAAGATTGCCTATCTTTCTCCTGTGGAACAACTGCTGGATTCCAACTGACTGACTTTGGGTTGGCAGTTCCACTTCTTATAACTTTGATGGCCAAGAAAATTAGAAAATTTAAATATTTTGGGAAATCACCAGCAGAAATAAGAGTCAATATGAAGCATTCGCTATTAACCAGAGTACTTTCTAAGTGCATAAGGAGACATGGTGGCACGGTGGTTAAAGCGGTGGGTCGCAAAACAAATGGTCAACCCACCTGAGAAATACTTGCCGCTAAGCAAGGATTCTGGGGCTTCGTCTGACATACTTTAGACATGTTGTAAGGAGAGACAGGTCTTTAGAGAGGGACATC
>NW_006399758.1:33956837-33961576 GCF_000299155.1 Elephantulus edwardii | reverse complement strand
GAGAGAAGTGCAACAATGAATGAATGGAAATCCAAAGTCTCTGTAAATTTTTACTGAAATTAATAATAAATTTAAATAAAACAAAACAAAAAAATTACCAAAAAAAGAGGAAAAAAGAAAAGGAAGAAAAAGATTCTTACCATTGGGCCAATTGCCAGTACCATGATAGATGGAGAAGAGATTGAGGTTGTTCACAATTACAGCTTGCTTGGCTCCACAGTCAACATTCTTAAAATGAGCATTCAGGAAATCAAAAGACAAATTTCACTGGGAAAATCTGCTATCAGAAACCTCTCCGGAGTACTGAAAAGCAACGATGTCAGTCTAGAGACTAAGGAGCACCTAATCCAGGACATGGTTTTTGCAATTATTTGTTATGCTTCAGAGAGCTGGACAATGACTAAGGATGACAGAAAAAGAATTGATGCCTTCAAGTTGTGGTGCTGGAGAAATCTTGAACATAAATGAACTATCAGGAAAACAAATAGTTCTGTCTTGGAGTGGGTGAAACCAAGTTTCGCTTAGAGGCTAGGATTTTGAACTCTATCTCACATACTTTGGGCATGTGGCCAGGAGAGACTGGTCCCTGGAGAGGAACGTCATGCTTGAATAGTGGAGGGACAGTGCAGGGCAGGAAGACCCCAGATGAGGTGGATTGATACAGTAACTAGAGTAATGGGGGTTGGGGGTGGTGGTGTTTCAGAATTGGTGAGGCTGGCTCAGAACAGGGCAGAGTTCAGAGTTGCTATGCATAGGGTAGTTATGGGTTGCAGGCTACTTGACAGCATATTTTTTTTCTATAATTATATTTTATTAATTTTCATAAACATTTACAGAGATTTTGGGTTTCCATTCATTCATTGTTGCACTATTCTCTCTACCCTCCTCCCAGTTTGTTCTTGTCCAAATGCCACAGTGCTTGTCAAAGCCAGTTCTGATTAATCTTCTTTGTACTTGACAGCATATAACAACAGCAATGAGTAGTTCATGGTCTGTTCTACAGTCTTTGACCTTGCTTTGACTGGTGATACTGAGCTTCTCTATCATCTCTTTGACTGGTGATAGTGAGCTTCTCAATCATCCTGTGTAGTCCTCAGGTGAGATCCATGCATATAATCGTCATTTATGTTTTTAAAAAGCATATTTGCAAATAATATATTATTTGTTGTAAAATATTCTATCATTTGATCCCCAGCCTCATTTCTATTACCAAGGTCATATTTTCAAACTACTAGTCCTTCTATTTTTTTTTCAATTTTTGCATTCCAGACTCCACTTATTACTAATGCATTTTTATTCCATGTTCAATCAATTGCAGACTGCAATCAATTGAAGTCTGCAAAAGTTGATAGAGTTTTCAATTTCTTCATCTTTGGTTTTAAAGATTGGTTTGTATATTTGAATAGTAGTTATGTTAACAGGTCTTCCTTATATGCGTATGGATAGTATTATATCACTCATAGCATTATATTTCAGGATAGATCTTGGAATGTTCTTTTTGACTACGAATACAACTCCTTTCTAGCTGGCAAAATAGATTCTGTAATTGGCTCATCCAAAATTGCAAATATCAGTTCATCTCAGTTCACTAATGCCTAGGATGTAGATATTTAGGTGTTAAATTTTATTTTTGAAAATTTTCAGTTTTCCTAGATTCATACTTCATCTTCATGTTCCAAGTATTAATGATGTTTGCTGCTGTCTCATTTTTTAGTGCCTTCCAACCCAAGGATCTCACCTACTTGTACTATATCCAACAGTGTTCCTCTGTTATTCATAGGGTTTTTAAAGGCCTATTATTTCAGAAGGCAATCCTGCTTCTTAGTCTGTGTTAGCCTGGAAGCTCCACTGAAACCTGTCCACCATAGGTGACCCTGCTGGTATATGAAATACCAATGGCATATCTTCCAGTATCACAGGAGCCCACAGGTCATGACAGTATGGCAAACTACAATCACATGTCTTACCCTTAAGAGTAAGCTATAAAACAAAGAAGCTTACAAATATCACAGAATACACCTGAATGTTATAGTAAATGGAAAACAAGCTCTCTGGCCAAGGACAGTGTACCTGCTAGCCAACAGAAGATAATAATTGAGGTGGCCAATCAGGTCAGAGTTCGATATGTCTGAGTGGCTAACCTCAGCCCCAACATGTGAGCCAGACCTCTTTTAGTATGGAGTGTGCATATAGGCTGTTAAGAAGGTGGGCTACCCAGCCTGAGGCAGTTTCTGATTGCCTCGGAATCTATGCTGGTCTGCTTGGCTACAGATGGAGTCTTTGCCAGTCTAGGGGATTGGTGCAGGCAGTATACACAGTCAGAAATAGTAAGCCTAGGGATATAATCATTGCCAATTATAGATTGTATCTTAACAACAGGAAAAGAAAAAAAATCCACATTACTGGATCAATAGGCAATCAAAAGGCACAAAAAAGATAGAAGTTATCAACGGTTTGATTTTACCTGGATCTACAATTAACACCTGTGGCACCAGCAGGCAAGAAATCAAAAGATGTGAGAGGACAATGTGCAACAAAGAATGAATGGAAATCCAACTTTTCTGTAATCTTCGTTAAAACATATGTTGTAAAAAAAAAAAATCAAAAGATGTGTTTCATTGGAAAAACCTATTGTTAAAGACATCTCCAAAATGTAAAAGAGCAAGGAAATCAGTATAGGTTTAAGATGTGCCTGATGCAAACCATAATATTCTCCACTGATTTCTACATATCTGCAAGTTGGACAATGAATAAGGAAGATGGAAGAAGAATGAACACCTTTGAATCATTGGCAGAGTACTGAATTTACCAAGAACAAACAAATCTGTCCTTAGAGGTAAGGACAGTGAAACTCCATTTCAAACTTTCTGGCATCTGAAGGGGTCAGTCCCTGTTTAAAAAAAAACCAAAAAAACCAAACAAACATGCTGGGAAAGGTAAAAGTATCATGCTGGTCAGTGCAAGAGAAAATGGGGGAGACTGTGAGAATGATGCAGGACAGAGCAAAGTTCATACAGTTGCTCTGGGTCATAGTCGTTGACTCAATGACAACAAAAACATTAAGCTTCACTCACTGTGCTGTAAAGTGATATGAAGTTTGACATATGAGTTACGTCACGTATCCATCATGAGAGTGTCATTCAGAATAGCTTCACTAACTTGCAGGATTAATAGAAATGAAAAGGGAGGGAGAGGGCAGCAAAATAACGCAAAAAAAAGAAACCAAGTCTAAGCACCTGTCATCTATCTCAGCCACGGAACGTTCTTCTGTGCCCCAATCCAGCCTGTGATCACGCGGACCGGAAGTCATGGACCGGAAGGGGACTGTCCCGGAAGTGCGGGGAGGAGGTTTCTTAGGGGAAGGTTGCAGTGCCTTTGTGCTGCGCTGTCTTCATAGTGTCTGGAGGAGGGAAGGCTCAGGCTCCTGAGCGTAGATCATGTCGCTGGTTGCTCGATTGTGGCGCTTTCTCCCTCTGGGACGAGGCACGTCCCAGGGGCCTCGGCTCCTGCTGGGAGGAGCTCCCGGCAGCCGCTGCCGGTGCGTCCTCGGGCGACTCCGTGGCTTCGAGGTACCGCCGCTGCTGTGGCTCCTGCTCTCTATTCCCCCAGCTGCTGAATTGGGGCTCCCGCATATTTGTTTAGGCATGTTGTCCTCTCTGCCCTAGGGAATGTGGTAAAGTGAGGAAAGAACTCAGAGCTTGGTGTGCCTGGAGCGCATCCTCTGACTACAGCAGACCACCGCCTCTCTGCTCTCAACAGAGAGTTGGGTAGGTCACCTGAAGAGTTGGACACGTATTTCCTGAGAAGCTGCTGACTGCGCTTCTTTGGGGGAAAAAAAACTAGAACTCGAGGGCTCTGGTCCGCTTGCAGCGATGCCAAATGTGCCAACAGCTCTTGAGACTGTCAGTCCTTGCGCAGAATATAGTATGAGTATGAACATGCATCGACTTCTCTGAAACAGCTTTTCCTACTTTTTAACAATTACATTTTAAGCAGTTATCTTTGAGTTACTTGTTTGACGTGCAGAATAGTAAGGAAGGCTATTAAGTTCCTGGATGTCGTCCAGGTCTGGCATTTACCTTTGCCCTGGTCTTGGGCTTCGACTTTTGATGGGCTTGGCTGCAAATCGTATGTCACTTTGAATTAGTTTTCCCCTATATTTAAACTCAAAAGTTATTACTGGGAAACAGATGGACAATTTGATACAGCCTTTTTTGTTAGATGATGCCTGTGAAACTAGTTAGCATCAAGTTTACACCTTGGAACATCACTAAGTTTAAAATCTCATCTTAGTGATTTGGTCTTAGTTTAAATGATAATAATGAACAATTAGTCAAGGCTTATATGCCACTGTATTAAACATAATATCAATCTTCATATCTACTCTGAATTAAGTATTGTTATTTTAACTGTTTTTCAGAGGAGGGAACTGAAGTAAGGTTAAATAATATGCCCAAGTTTGCACAGCTAGGATAATGTTGGATTTGATGGTAGGCAAAGTTCTCTCCAAAGGTCAAATAGGGAAAAACTGAAAACGAGGGAGCAAGACAGAAATGGATAAAATAAATCAAGTTCAGAAGAGACTAGAAAGATATGTTGTTATTGTTGTTATGTGCTGTCGAGTCGCTTGCGTAAGTAATAAAATTCTATCCTGGATTAATAATGTGTACTTCATTGAAACAGATGAGGGAGAGAACTGTTCAGGAGGAATATATGATTAGGTATTATTGTCATGACAA
>NW_006399758.1:33944591-33953352 GCF_000299155.1 Elephantulus edwardii | reverse complement strand
GAGTTTAGGGCTGTTGTACATAGGGTCGCTATGAGTTGCAAGCGACTCGACGGCACATAACAACAACAATTTTTGTTTTGCTTTGTTTTTTATAATTTGGACAGAAGAGTAAGGTTGCCATTTTCCATGATAAAAGAACATGTTTTGTTGTGTTTTTTTTGGGGGGGGGAAGCAATGGAATTGAGTATTAAACTTGAGATAGCGCTTACATTTTATGTGGCTAAAGATACTGAGTAGGCAGTTAGATGAGATGTCTGGGCTGAGGATTACACTTGGATGTTTTTGGCACATATTTGTCATTTAAAGCCATGGGACTTTATGGGATCATCACAGTGATAAAAACATGAAAGAAGAGGTCTGGGTCTACACTCAGGATACATCTGGATACTGAGATACTAGAGGTCAGAATCAGCAAAGGAGAATGAGGAGCAGTAGTCATGGAGGTGGACATTCAAGAGAATAGTCTTCTAAAAGCTGGATGAAGAGTGTTTCAGGAATGAATGATAAAGAGAGAGAACGGACTCCGTGATTGCAGAGCCAGAGTGACAAAGGGCAGTAGATGATTTAAAAGAGGTTATGAATAAGTGTTTAGAGTTGATGAATAGATCGTATCAAAGCATAATATTGTAAACTTTATACAGTTTATTAGTTACAATTCAGTAAAGGTATTTTAAAAAAAAATTCATGATTTTTTTTTTTTAAATAATGACTAGTTGTCACATGCTGCTAATAGATCAACTAAGAACCTCATCTTGCAACTCAGGGTGTTCATAGGAAATAACAGTATTCTTGGTGACCTTACCTGGAATGCAGTCAGTGAAGTTCTGGTCACCCTAGTGGGGTGTGTGTGTGTGCTAAAGATGGGATGGGAAGAAAGATTGATTGATAAAAAGGAGAGCTGAAAAGTGATACTGAGGACAGATGAAGCAAGACCAAAGTTTTTGTTTGTAAATAGAAATAACAACTTGAAAAGACAGCTTATTTTTATGTTGTTGGAAATTGATCAACTGAAGGGAAGAAAATGATGCTACATGAAAGAAAAATTGTGAAGATGAATTGCTTTCTCATCTTCTGCCATGAGTCTCAAGAAACTGTTGTGTGCTGTAGAGTCGGAACCAACCTATAGCTGCCCTTCAGCAGGTTTTCAGAAGCAGTCAACAGCACAAGAGGAGATTGCCCATCCTTTTCCTGCAGGACAGCTGGTGGCTTTGAACTCTGTGCCTTTGGGGTTGCAGTACAGCTTTTTGCCTCTAGGTCACCAGAGCTCCTCAAAAACCTAGCCCAAATTTTAAAAAATACATTTCCAAAACTCTAGGATATGCTTTTTGTTTAGTCATTTGTTTTAAAACTGTAATTAGGTGCTTATGAGTAGACTATGATTCATAGTGGCCATATAAGCAACAGGTACGACATTTTGCCCTATATTCTGATATTCTGTAGATTTTTAAAAATTGCTTTTGTCAGTATCCTTACACACACACATACAGAGACACACACACATTTGATGTTATTGCACTGGGAAAATCTGTCAGGGACCTTTCTAAAGTGCTAAAGAACAGTGTTGTCAGTTTAAAGACTAAGGTAAACCTAATTTTAAGTCATGGTCTTTTTAAGTACTTGTTATGTATCTAAGGTTGGACAATAAATAAGGATGATGACAGAAGAAGACTCACTGCCTTTGAGTTGTGTTGGAGAAGACAAGTCAATTTCCTCTGACTGCCAAGAGCAAAAAAAACTGTTTTGGAGAAAGTGCAACCTAGGTGCTCCTTAGAGGAGAGGATAACAAAGCTTTAGTTCATCTCTCACATCCTTTGGCCATGTTATTAGGAGGGGCCAGTCTTGGATATCATATTTGGAAAGGTGGAGGGTCAACGAAAAAGAGAAGCTCAATAAGATAGATAGGCACGGTGACTCTAACAATGGGCTCAAGTATATTGGGAATGATGAGGATGGCAAAGGACAGGGCAAATTTCAGATCCTTTGTTTATAGAGTCACTGTGAAGTCGTAAGCGACTCAGTGGCACCTAACAATAAAAATCTTGTCTATCCCTAAAATTGACATTTATTGTATATTGATAAATCAAGTTTTATTTCATAGAATTTATATTATCTGTGCCTCACCAACTAAAGTGCAGATTTTGCTAGTCCTCATGATTGGTATTTAGCTATTGCCATCCTTGGAGTAGCTTACCTAGAAGAGTTTCTCTTTCATTTTATTTTTTTAAAATTTCTATTCATTTATTGTTGCACACTTTTCTCTCTGCCCCCTCCCCCACATCCCCCAGTTCTCTTTTTTCTTTGAAAAGTAAAAAAAAAAAATCATATCATTCTTATATAATTCCCCCCTCCCAGTCTACACCAACTATGCCCTTTCATTCTGGATTCTTGTCATGACAATAATACCTAATCATATATTTCTCCTAAACAGTTCTCTCCCTCATCTGTTTCAATGCAGTATACATTATTTATCCCCTCTCAGTTTCCCCTCAACTCTGATGTCAGTCCCACTTTACAACAGTGACATTATGCAATATTTGTCCTTTTGTGACGGAGATATGTCACTCAGCATAATGTCCTCCAGTGTTACCCATTTTGTATAATAATTCATGAATTCCTTATTTTTCAATGCAGTATGGTATTCCATTGTGTGAACATACCACAGCTTCTCCATTCATTTGTTGATGGGCACTTGGGTTGTTTCCAACTCTTTCCTCTTGTGAACAAAGCCGCAGTAAACATGAGTGAGCATATATCTGCTTGAGTAGCAATTCTGGTTTCTTTCAGGTATATTCTCAGTAGTGAAATTGCTGGGTCAAATGGTATTTCTATTTCCAACTTTTTGAGAGAGCACCATACTGCCTTCCATGGTGGTAGAAGAGTTTCATAACAAGATTGTATTTTATGGTCTTTCTAAAGTAATTATGTGAAATAGTATTACTAAAGGATTTAATGAAGTAATTTTTCCCCCTAGTATGGTTATGGTTGATTGCTAGAGGGATGGGTGAAATTGACTTACTTTTCACTTAAAGGGTGGCGAGTTCCTTAACTGGTTATAATTGTTTCCTCAGGTAACAGGAAATCCAGAAACTTTCAAAAGAGGCCTTTTATTCTCAGCTTTGACTTATTTGGGTTTTGAAACGTATCAGATAATTTCTCAGACTGCTGTTGTCCATGCTGCAGCTAAAGGTAAGCCTAAGCCAAACAAATTTTTAATTTGTTTTTCACTTGGAGAGTGGTGGTATGGACATATTTTCATAGATGTCTCCTTGGAGGCTTAGGATTTTTAAGCTCTGCCTCACACACTTTGGACCATGTGGCCAGGAGGGACCAGTCCTTGGAGAAGGACATCATGCTTGAATGGGTGGAGGGACAGCGCAGGAGAGGAAGACCCCAGATGAAATGAATTGATACAGTAACTAGGGCAATGGGGGTACGTGTATCTGAATCAGTGAGACTGGCTCAGGACAGGGCAGGCTTCAGAGCTGCTGTACATAGGATCTCTAAGAGTTGCAGGTGACTTGACATGTAACAGCAACAACATGTAGCAATAATGAATGAGGCTAACAATGTTATAGACTAGATCATTTTTTGTAATTTTTTATTGGGATTTTAATGAAAGTGTAGGAAAAACTTGGATTTCCATTTATTCATTGTTGCACATTTTCCTCCCTACTCCCCCCTCCCCCCAGTTCACTTTTCTCTTTAAAAAAAGTCATTGTTGCAGTTTCCTCCCTCATCCCCCACTCAAGTCCACCTTGTTATGCATCTATTATTCTGGACTGTTGTCATCAAAATGATGCCTAATCATTTATTCTTCTTAAACAATTCTTTCCCTCATCTGTTCTAACACAGTGTTCATTATTTACCCCCTCTTTTCTTAGTTTCCTCCGTGGCATTATGCAGTATTTGTCCTTTTGTGACTCAGATATTTCACTCAGCATAATGTGCTCCACGGTCAACCATTTAGTATAATATTTTATTAGTTATTCCATTGTGTGAATATACCACAGCTTCTCTATCCATTCATTTGTTGATGGACACTTGGGTTGCCTCCATCTCTTTGCTATTGTGAACAACACAGCAGTAAACATGGGTTTGCATATATGTTTTCATGGAAGTTCTGGTTTCTTTAGGGTATATTCCCAGTAGGTCAATAGCTGGGTCAAATGGTTTTTCTATTTACAACTTTTTGAGAAAGCACTGTACAGTCTTCCATAGTGGCTTCACCATTTTACACTCCTAACAACAGTGAATCAGAGTCCCAGTTTCTCCACAACCTCTCCAGCAATTGTTGTCTGCTGCTCTGTTGAGCTTTGCTATTGTTACTGGGATGAGATGATATCTCTTAGTTGCTTTTAGATCATATTTTAATATTCTCAGTTTGCCAGAGATTGAGACTGCTATCTGTAATTTTCAGAAATTCAAGCTCTGTCAGTGATAAATAATCTACTAATACTGTATGCTTCTATAGATACCTTAAGCTGAGAATGGTTTTTATTAATTTTTAATTGAAGGGTTGTAGAGAAAGAAAAAAAAAAACACCTCTTGTGTTACAGAAACCACATATGACCAACAAAGTCTTAAAATATTAACTTTCTAAACCTTGGTGTAAACATGTTGACTAATTCCAGTGATAGAAAAGCATTCTTTTCTTTTCTTGATAACAAGAGATTATATTTTTCTTGGTATATTTTTTTAAATTACATGACGCCATTATTTTTTTAAAATTTTTAAATTTTATTTTTGGTCTCCTTTGTTGTGTCCCATCGAATCAGATCTGACTGGCACAGGAGGGGATTGCCCCTCCTTCTCCAGCAGAGCATCTGGCGAATTCAAACCATACACCTTCAGGTTTGCAGTACAGTTTCTTGCCACTAAGCCACCAGAGCTTGCTTTCTTGATAATAGTTTTAAACTTTTTAAAGTGTCATAGTGAAAATTGGGGCCTATATTTCTATTTGTATATATCATTTAGTTTTTATGTTCTGTACCGTTATAGAAATGATTGCAGAGATTTGTTACTTCTTTGAGCAATATAATAAAGATATTTTGAAAGACAAAGCCAGCATTTCTTTTAGCTTTAATTATAATAGTCAATTTTTATCACACGTCTGTTTTTTCTGGTACTGAAAAGACAACATTTTTTTAGTCTGGTTTGGTTTTCCTTGGTTTTGTTTCCTTACAAAATAAAGCCTTATTAAGGATAACTCATGTATTTTGTGAGACTATATGCCAAAATCTTTAAAAATTCATTAATGATTATTGATAGAAAATAGATGTCTATATTAATAATTTATTAAATTGGAAAATGAGCTACTTTTTTTAAAAGGTAAAAAGTAAAGATAGATTTATTAGAAAATTACATACCAAAAGGATGGACCTTACTCCTTATTTTTCTTAGTTTATGCTATTTGGCTTGGAAAGAACTATTTTAATTGTGTATTGGTTTGGTTTCTTTTTCAAAGTTGAAGAAATCCTTGAACAAGCAGATTACCTGTATGAAAGTGGAGAAACCGAAAAGCTTTATCAGTTGCTAACTTTGTACAAAGAAAGGTAAGGAAAATATAGTAGGTCTGAGTTTGTGCACTTATCAAAATTTTTGTGTTATTTACCAATTGGACTGGTCCATGGTCCTTGAAAGTAACATAATTATCATAGTTTTTACTTAAGAATAGTATTTCCTAAAGTTTTAATTGTATTATTATTTTGCTCTTGAAGACTCAAAAGTTCAGTAATTATTTCAATGGTTTAGAAAATTAGAGGTGTATTTTCCCTGTTTTTACTTTTAATCAGGCAAGGTGGTCATGGACGGCAGGTCTGTCACTTCTGTGATATTTTCACAGTCCTTTTGTTTAACACAGGGACCTCTGGTGGCATAGTCTGTAAGGAGTTGTGCTGCTAACCCAAAGGCGACAAGGCCTCTCTGGTGATTCAGATCCACCAGCATCTCTGTGGGGAAAGATTGGCAGTCTCCCATGTGACTTACAGCCTCTCTCACATTTATGTGTTTTATGGTAATGTCTGGGCTATTAAGTTAAAAGTTGCATGAAGCAGAACTCCAAAGAGGCCACATCTTTTGTATTGAATTGTGTTGTGCAGACTTTCAGAGAAATCAAATACAAAAATGGTTTCAAAGGAAATAAGTACTTAGAGCCAAGTTAATATTGTGAAAAGTATTATTTTAATAGGAAATTTTAGTAAAGATGTTTTTATATGAAAGATTATATCAACATCTTAATAGTAGTTTTTTGATACCATGTAGTTTGCTATATCCTCACTAATCTGAAAGAGGATGTATTGATGTGACCTTTAATATGTTAAAAATGCTGGCTACATTATTGATTTCTATTTTATTTCAAATTAGTGAAGATGCAGAATTACTGTGGCGTTTGGCACGAGCATCACGTGACGTAGCTCAGCTTAGTACAACCTCAGAAGAGGAGAAAAAGCGATTGGTGTATGAAGCCTTAGAATATGCAAAAAGGGCACTTGGAAAAAATGAAAGGAGTTTTGCAGCTCATAAGGTAAGATGCCTAAGCTGCTACCATGTATTGAGGGGTACATTGGATCATACTTACTATTTCTAGCTGACTTAAGAAAAAAAGTGGCTCTTTTTTAAAGACAGGGAAAAAGATTTATTTTTGTAACATCTGAGTAAATAATGGTGGTTGCTTTTTTCCAGTCCTGAAGTATATAGTTTAATTTTATGTCTGATAAATTACTTAGATAAGTGCTTGGTTTTAAATAAAAATATTAAGTTTCTCAAATTACCTTTATTTCTAGTTCTACAAGCAGTTGGCAATATTTCCTCATATTTTTCATCTTACATGTCATCTTATAATTGTTGTTTTTGTTTTTATGTGCTGTTGAGTTGCTTTCGACTCATAGCGACCCTATGTACAAACAGCCCTAAACCCTGCTGTAACCCTTGCCAATCTTACCATCTCTGACACACCTACTCCCATTATCCCAGTCACGGAATCAGTCTCATCGAGGGTCTTCCTCTCTTGCATTGTACCTCCACCCTCCCAAGCATGACATCCCTCTCCAAGGATCGGTCCCACCTTGCAACATGTCCATAAGTATGTCACATGAAGCTTCAGAATCCTTGCCTCCAAGGAGCAGCCTGGTTTAACCTTCTCCAGGACAAACCTGTTCATTCTCTTAGCAGTCAATGGTATATTCAATATTCTACTCCAACACCACAGCTCAAAGGCATTCTCCTTCTATCATCTCTAGTTGTCCAGCTCTCTGATGCATAGCAAGTAACAGTAAAGACCATGGCCTGTATCAGGCACACCTTAGTCTCCAAACGGACATTGTTGCTCTCTAGTACCTTGGAGAGGTCTGTGACAACAGACTTTCCCAGTGCAATATGTCATTTAATTTCCTGGCTGCTGGTGCCAAGAGTGTTGATTATGGAGCCAAGCAAACTAAAGCTATTAATAATCTCAGTCTCTTCAACCATCCATCCTGATGTTGCCAGGTGGCCCAGTGGTGAGAATCTTTATCTTAGGCTGCAGTCCTTGACCTTCTGCAGCAAGTGCCTCAGATCCTCCTCAATTTCAGCAAGCAGGATTGTGTCATTTTGCATAACGCAGATTGTTAGTGAGTCTTCCTTCAATTCTGATGCCACATTTCTCCTCATAGAGCCCAGTCTCCTGGATAAACTCTTCTGCATGTAGATTGAAAAGGTATGGAGAGAAAAAAAAAAAGGAAAAGGTATGGAGATAGGACATATCCCTGATGTACACCCTTCCCGATTTTGAACCTTGCAGTATTCTCTTGCTCTGTTCTGATGACTACCTCCTGGTCTAAGTATAGGTTTTGCCTTAGCACAATCAAGTATTCTGGGATTCCCATTTTTCTGAGTTAGTCACAGTTTGTTATGATCCACACAGTCAAATGCCTTTGCATAATCAATGAAACACAGATAAACATTCCTCTGGTATTCCCTGCTTTCAGTCAAGATCCATCTAACATTAGCTACAATATCCCTTCTACCACAACCCCTTCTAAACCCAGCCAAGACTTCTGGCAGTTGGTGTCCTGTTCCAGTCGGTTTTGGATAATCTTCAGCAGAATCTTGCTTGCATATAATATTAATAATAATGTTTAATGATTTCCACACACTGTCGGATCATGTTTCTTTGAAATGGGAACAAATACTGATCTCTTCAAGTCAGTTGGCCAAGTGGTTGTCCTCCAGATTTCTTGGCACAGTTGGTGAGCACAACTGGGACTGTAGCAGTTAGTTGAAATATGTCTTTTGGTATACCGTCAATTCCTGGGGCCTTATTTTTTGCCAGTTTTTAAAAAACAACTTGAACTTCCTCATTCATCACCACAGGCTCTTGTTCATATGTTGTTCCATGAAATTCTGTGTCTGCCAATTCCTTTTGGTACAGTGACTCTGTATATTCTTTCCATCTTCTTTTAATACTTCCTGGATCATTTAATATTCTGCCCAAAGCATCCTTAAGTATTGCAACTCGAGGCTTGAATTTGTTCTTCAGTTCCTTGAGCTGAATGAGTTTGGCCCCTTTGATTTTCTGACTAGCTCTTTGCACATTTCATCATAATACCTTTTTTTTCTATATTTTATTAATTTTCATAAACATTTACAGAAATTTTGGGTTTCCATTCATTCCTTGTTGCACTATTCTCTCTACTCTCCTCCCAGTTTGTTCTTGTCCAAATGCCACAGTGCTTGTCAAAGCCAGTTCTGAATAATCTTCTTTGTCAGTGTGTCCTTTGCCATT
>NW_006399758.1:33943026-33944491 GCF_000299155.1 Elephantulus edwardii | reverse complement strand
CAATGAATGAATGGAAATCCAAAGTCTCTGAAAACTTTCATTAAAATAAGAAAATAATTCCTGAAAAAAAAAATACAGTTCTATCCTAAGCCAAAGGCAATAATGGAAATTCTCTCCTCTCTTTAGTTATATTGACTTTCAGAGAGTTGGAACTATGTATTACCAATTTTTCAGTTATTCATGCTTTTTAATAACCCTTAAACTATTTCTTTTCCTTTTTCCTAGATCTTTCACTTAGCCTGATGCAGGATGTCGATAAATTGAGTAAGCACTCAACTACTGATAAATATTTTTAGGAATATATTCTTACTAAATTTCTTAGTCTAAGGAAGGCAGAATTAATATCATTCCTTTTTTACAGATGAGGAACTAATGCACAGAAGCATCTTAAATAGTACCAAATTCACCAAGAAAGTCAGTCTCAGATTTCTAATGTTTTATCAGCAAATATTGTTCTAGATACTAGAGATTACATTCTAATTAGAGACACTTGCGAAATCAGTAAGACACGATATGAGATAGTAAAAGCAGTGCCATGGATGCTAGTTACAATTTTAGATACAAGGTTAGGGAAGTCCTCATCGGAAAAGTAACAGATAAGCCAGGACTTAAAGGTGGTGATGGAGGGAGTCATGGAGACATTGAGGAAGAACATGTAGAGAGGAAATAGCAAAAACACTACAGGGGAGGAACGTGCATGGTGAATTCTAGTAACAGTACTAAGTGATCAGTGCAGAGAGTGGTAGAAAATGAGGTCAGACATGAGGGGCATGGTAGCACTGTAAATGTATGATAGGGTCTTTTACTCTGAGCAATGTGGGAAGCCATCAGAGGGCTTTCAAGCGCCAAAGTTCCAACATCATATCTGGAAGGATCACCTTTGACCCCTGTGTTAAGAATAGATTATAGAAGAGAGCTCTGATAGCCTAGTGGCAAGAAGCTGCACTGCAATCCCAAAGGCGTGCAGTTTGAATCCACCAGATGCTCCTCTGGAGGGGCAATCACCTTCTTTGCCAGTTGGATTGGAATTGATGGTGGTGGTTGTTATGTGCTGTCGAGTTGCTTGCGACTCATAGTGACCCTGTGTACAACAGCCCTAAACTCCGCTCTGACCTGTGCCAATCACACCATCTCCAATACACCCGTCCCAGTTGTCCCAGTCACTGAATCAATCCACCTCATAGAGGACCTTACCTCCTGCGCTGTTCCTCTACCCTACCAAGCATGATGTCCCTCTCCAAGGGACATCATGTCTCCTTACAACATGTCCAAAGTATGTTAGATGGAGCCTCAGAGTCTTTCCCTCCAAGGAGCCATCCGGTTTGACCCTTTCCAGGATGAATCTGTTTGTTTTCCTAGCAGTCCATGGTATTTTCAATACTCTTCTCCAACACCACAGCTCAAAGGCATCAATTCTCCTTCTATCCTTCTTAGTCATTGTCCAGCTCTCTCATGCATAACAAGT
>NW_006399758.1:33939073-33941001 GCF_000299155.1 Elephantulus edwardii | reverse complement strand
GCTTTGAAATTCAGGTGGAATAGACTTAAGATAAAATTTTCATTCCTGTGGACTTGATTTAATTTTCTTTAGCTTCAGCTTTAACTTGCATATGAGTAGTTGGTGGTTTGTTCCACAATCAGCACCTGGCCTTATTTTCACAGCTGATATTGAGCTTCTCCAGCAGTTCTTTCCACAGATTTAATCAGTCTGATTCCTATGCATACCATCAGATGAAATCCGTGTGTCTAACTTATGTTTATATTTCTTATAAAATGTATTTGCAATGAATAGATAGTTGATTGTGCAAAATTCTATCATTCTGTCTCCAGCTTCATTTCTGTCACAAAGTCCATGTGTTCCATCTCCTGATACTTCTCTTCTGTTCCCAACTTTTGCATTCCAGTCACCCATTAATATTAATGCATCTTGAGTGCATGTTTGATTGATCTTGGACTGTAAAAGTTGGTGGAAATCTTCTCTTTCCTCTTCTTTGGCTCTGGTTGTTGGCGCATATATCTGAATAATAGTGGATATTATCTTGTCACTCACAATATTGTATTTCAAGATGGATCTAGAAATTACTTTTTAACTATGAAAGCAACCCCGTTTTTCCTCTCCTTTTCATCTTCAGCATAGTAGATCATATATGATCGTCTGACTTCAAAATGCCCCATGCCAGTCCATCTCATGTAAACCTAGTATGTCAATATTTATGAGTTCCATTTCTTCCCTAACAATACCTAATTTTCCTACTCTCATGGTTCTCATACTCATGGTTCTCATCTTCCTTTGTATTTCCATACTTGAAAACTCCACCTCAATTTCCCTATCTGCTAGTCCAAGTGTGTTTTGTTGTACATAGGGTTTTTGAAGGCCTGCTATTTCTGAAGTGGATGGCCAGTCCTCCTTCCTAGTGTCTTTCTGAGATCAAGCATAATTTACTATATACCACTCATCTATATTTCCTAATTAGTTTACAACAGTATTTTTTCTTTCTTTCTTTTAGAAAAGTGTTTTTCAATGGGCAGTATAAGAAAACACGGGGAGCCTGTTGACATTATAAATGAGAATATTTCTTTATCATCTTGGACTCATCCCAAGTCATTGTGATAAAATCCTTATCCACACATTTCTTTGTGCTCCTTTATGGGATTAGTAGCACCTCTTGTCTCAGAAAATTGCTTGTTTATACCTATTAAGGATAAAACAGATAGCTATCTTTTTAAATTTGTAGACTTATTTTATATTCCCAGATTATGGTTAATCTTTAGAAATGTTCTATGTGTATGCAAAATAATATATAGTCAGCTGTTATTTTAGAGTAGGAATGTTATTTTATAGTCTTAATCTTTGCTGATTTTTTTCTTTGTTTCCTAAATTATCAAGAATAAAGTTGAAATATCCAGTATATATAATTGTAGGTAATTGTAGATTTGCTTGGGTTTTTTTCCATTTTAATAGTTTTGCTTTGTATATTTTGGAACTATGTAATTTGGATATAGTATTCAGGTTTGCTATATTCTCTTGATGAATTGACCTTTTTATTTTTGTAAAATGATCGATCCTCTGTATTTTTTTAAATAATTGTGGTTTTATAATCTTATTTTTTTTGTTAGTAATATAGCCATTCTAGATTATTTTAATTAATATTAGCTGTTATTTTTTCTGTCCTTTTCATTTGTCTGTGGCTTTATACTTGACATATACTTTTTGTAATAATTATCTCTTTCTTTTACTTATGTTATTTTATAGCCCATTTAAAAAGAATTCACAGACACTTAATATGCCATAAAATATACCATTTTTAAGCATTGTATTTATCCCACTAGTCTGTTGGATTTTAGGTAACTGTTCATGGAGATTGTTGTTTGTTGTTATGTGCCGTCGAGTCGTTTCTGACTCATAGCGACCCTGTGCACAACAGCCCTAAACCCTGCTCTATCCTG
>NW_006399758.1:33917058-33937153 GCF_000299155.1 Elephantulus edwardii | reverse complement strand
TCATCTGGTCTTCGCTCATTAGTGTTCAAGGCCTCAAACCTGTTCCTGAGATGATTCTGAAATTCAGGTGGTATGAAATCAAAGTCATATTTTGGCTGCTGTGGATTTGGTCTCATTTTCCTCAGCTTCAGCTTGAACTTGCATATGAGTAATTGGTGGTCTGTTCCACAATCAGCCCCGGGCCTAGTTTTCACAGCTGATATTGAGCTTCTCCAGCAGTTCCTTCCACAGATGTAGTCGATCTGATTCCTATGCATACCATCAGGTGAAGTCCATGTGTATAACCTGTGTTTGTGTGTTTTATAAAATGTATTTGCAATGAGTAAGTCATTGATTTTACAAAATTCAATCAGATTAGACAAGTATATTATATAAAGAGGTATGTGTAAGTTATACTTTTTTTACGAACATATAAAGTTACACAATATTTTGGTGAAGGCTAGCTCTAAATAGAAGCTCTGTTAATGAAAATTCTTTTTATTATAATTACTAGAATTCCACAGAAATTAGTACAAATAAAAATTTTTAACCTCTAGTTGATTTTAACTCCTGATGACCAATTGTGTAACAGCATAGAACGGCTCCATAGAGTTTTCTTGCTATTCTTAAGAGAAGCAGATTGCCAGGCCTTTCTTTTGCTGTGCTGGTGGTTTGAACTGTCAACTTTTGCAAACCTTCAGACAAAAACATGGTTTGTGGTTACTATCATAGAAAACAACATCGAGGCTTTCTACTAACTTTTACAGTCTGAAATTGAACATGCATTAAGATGCATTTAAATAATTGGTGACTAGAATGCAAAAGTTGGGGGAAAAAGAAGGGCTGGTAATCGGAAAGTACAGACTTGGTGAAAGAAACTGATCATCAAATGATTTAATTCTGTACAGTGATTTACTCATTACAAATTCCTTTTTTTAAAAAAAATACATAAATGATGACGATATACATGAACCCTACCTGATGAACTGCACAAGAATCAGATTGACTCCATCTGTGGGGCAGAAAAAAAATCATTGGAGAAGGTCAGTGTCAGAAGTCAAAACCAGGCCAGGTGCTGACTGGAATAGACCATCAGTTACTCATTTGCTTGACAAACTGAAGCTGAAGAAGATTAAAACAAATCCATAACAACCAAAATAGGACCTTGTGTTGCTGTCGTCCACTAAACAGAACATGGGAATACTGCATGTTTTAAAATCAAGAAAGATGTCCAATGTATGCTTTCTCCATATCTGTACAATCCATGTGCTAAGCAATTTAAAAAAAAAAGGTCGACTTCATAAAGGAGAATATGCAGTCAGGGTTGGAGGAGGACTCATCAAGCCTGTGTTAATGCAGATGACATACTCATGCTTTCTGAAAGTGAAGAGGACTTGAAATGTCTGCTGCAAAAGATCAAAGACGATATAGCCTTCAATATAGGTTATATCTGAACATCAAGAAGATAAAAATCCTCACCACCGGACCATTAGCAACATGATAGATAGAGAAAAGATTGTTTTCAGCAGTTCCATCTTGCTTTGATCTACAACCAACACCCTTGGCAGTAGCAGTTAAGAAATCAAAATACATTACCTTGGGACAGTCTGCTGTTGAAGATTTTTTAAGATGTTAAGGGGCAAAGATGTCATTTTAAAGATCACAGTGCATCTGATTCAAGCCATGATCTTTTGAATTGCTTGTTCAACTGCTTCTGAAAGTTGAACAGTGCTTAAGGATGACAGAAAAAGAATCAATGCCTTTGAGTTGTGATTGATAGTAGTGAAGAGTACTGAATATGCCATGGACTGACAGAAAAATAAAGACTTATTTATTGTGGACAGTGTAGCCAGGGTGCTCTTGGAAACAGGGATGGTGAAGCTTTGTCTCAAATATTTTGGGCATGCTGGCTGATCTTGGAAAGGGACATCATTGTTGGAGAGGTGCAGTGTCAGCGAAAGAGAGGAAGACCATCAACAAGATGAATTGACACAATGACTATAACAATGGGCTCAAGTATATCAGACATGATGAGGTTGAACAGGATAGGACACCAATCAGATCTATTGATCGTAGGGTTCCTGTGAGTTCTAGTTGATTCCACAGCGTCTAACAACTGGATCTTACAGAACCCATTGGCATGGTACATTTTGATCTCAGGTAAAAGTTGGTTGATTGCTCAGGCATCATTAATCATCTCTTTTCATTGTTCTCTGCAAATATTTTTTATTATAAACATGTTTCATGCCTTAGCTTAACTTCAGCTGTGTTTATAGTTTCACAGACTACATAGACTTAAGCTCAAGTATCTTAGATTCATTTTGGCAGAGGAAGCTCAGATTGTTTTGTTGGGGTCTGTTTGTCCAGTTATGGATGTGGGGACTTGGTCGCCTTTGTGGCTGTTCTACCTATAACAGTGTAGTTGTTGGAGGAGGGCAGCTCCCAGTAGAGTAACAAGATGAGAAGATAAAAGAATAGATGACCATTTATAAATTTTACTACATTTATATTCAGACTATAAATATGACTTATTATTTCTATGCTCATTATACTATGTTTTGTTGGGTATAAAAATAAACGTTCTTACAGAATCTACCACTTTTGATCTTGTATTATATGTATTAATAAACATACTCTGTCCTTGTAACTAAAACGTAAATTCCTGGAGGAGCAAGTAAATGGATTTTTTGTATATACCTGTACATTTAATGGAGTTTTTATGCTCAATAACTTTCTATTGCATGAGAATGACTTGAGGAGTAAGTAGTTTTACCTTTTGTTGAATGGAATATTATGAAGACTGTTCTTACACTTTTTCCTCCACTCTATTTTTAGTGGTATGCAATCTGTATTAGTGATGTTGGAGATTATGAAGGCATCAAGGTTAAAATTGCAAATGCATATATCATCAAGGAACATTTTGAGGTACTGATAAATTATTAAAATCCATGTTTTAAAAGTTAATGCTATTCAGTGGGCATGAAAATCACAGGGAGGGATTGGGTAGGGTAGAGTTGTGTTATAGTTAATATAAAAAAGTGTGAATAAGTGGTTAAATGAAAAACCATTGTTCTTTGAAAGTTTTCATTTCAACTACAATAAAAAGTACTTTTTAAACTCAACAATTTTCTAATATATTTTTTTCTTATTTCTTTATGATAAACCACTTTCTGTTTCTCACAATTCTCTGTATCAGCTGAGTACAGTGGTGTTTCTGTTCTACTTGGTGTAAATGAGGCAATTTATAGGACTGCATTCAGTTGCGCCGTCAGCTGGGGCTGGAATGTCCAACATGGCTTTTTATCTAGAAGGATCTCTTTCCATTTCTCTTACTAGTCAAGCCCAGGCCTCTTTCTAGTCTAGTAGCTGGCTGTCAGGAGTTAAGTATTCCAAGAGAAAAGCTCCTTGTGCTAGCTTTCATTCTGTCAGCCACATTGGCCTAAACAAATTCATTTAGCTTATTTAAATTTCACATCTCATTATTAAGTTTTTATAGTCATAAGGTGATAATTGTCTATGGGTTACTTTGAAAGACTAATGGCAGGAAGGATTATAAAAGAAAGGTTATTTCAGAGTATATCATCTCAACCTATTTTATAAGAGAATTAAACTCTAATGTCCAAAGCATCCACTGTATGTGATAACTTTCTTACACAACAAGAATTGAAGAATTTGAAAAATTCTTCAATTGTAGAATTGAAAAAATAAATACTCATACAGTTTTTTTGTAGGGCTTATTTTCTATAAGAACTTCAGTTTGGAAAGGTTGCCCAGAGTATACATTATATTTAAGTACTTTACATTTTACTATAAATCATATCACTGTATTTAAGTATTTTCTATTTTACCATATTTTGTATTTAAGAAGTAAAGTTTAAGTCAGTGCTAATTCTTGTATTATTAAAGCAGGAGCTTGGTTATGCTGGGTATGACTTTATGCCATCTATTGCTTTTACTGGTACTTTGCTACCAACATTAATCGCTGTTGTGTGCAGTGAGGCGATGCTGACACACACCAGCCCTATCAGACAGTGTAGACCTGCCCCATAGGGTTTCTTGGGCTGGATCTTTATGGATGCACATTGCCCCACCTTTGTCCTGCACAGCAGTGATGAGTTTAAACTGCTGACCTTTTAGTTAGTACTAAAGCATTTAACCATTTTGCCACCAGGGCTAGTAATAAATTGAGTGAGTGATACTTTCAAAAAAATAAAAGAATGATCTTGGCAGATGTTATGTGCCAACCACAGTGCTTAAACACCTCTTGCTATTTGCGCACTTAATTTTATCACCATCAATAAAGTAGGTGTACTGTTTTCTCTAATCTATAAAAAGCAAACTCAGATTTTTTTTTCCAAACTCAGATTCAATGAGAATATAGAGTATATCAAGATAAACAAGTTAGAAGAATCGAGCTGTAATTAAACCCTGGAAGTCAGAGTTTAGAGACCATACTCTTACCATTATAAATACTTTAAAAGTCTGTATTTGTTTTACCTTATTTTTCAAACAGAGACAGAAAATGTGGATTTACATAAAATTATATTCTGGAAAGCCTTAATTTTAATTTTTCAAAAGTGTTTGAATTTTTATGAGATTAGCCTTAACTGGTTAGCTTTTTTAGTGCTTCATGGTGAATAAAAGGCAAGTACTTTCTTTAAGTCTTTAATGTTTAAAGTGTAAAAAAAAAATCTTTGAATTTTGTAGTTTATACTTCATATAGAAGTTCATATGGAACTTCTCCAGAGTAAATAGAAATTCTGGAGATTTGTTTCTATATATTTATCATTATATAAAATTCTGTAACTATTCTGTGAATAAAAACAGAGCTTTGGTGGCTTAGTAGTAAGGAGTTGCGCTGCCAACCTAATGGTTCGAATTCACCAGTGGGCCTGTTGGTGAAAAGGTGGGCAATTTTCTCTTGTACAATTAACTGCCTCTGAAAACCCACAGGAACATCAACTATGAGTTGATTTAAACTGAATAGCAGTCAACAACAACATGAACAAATAATGGGTTTTTTTCCCCCCTTTTATAAACACAGATGGGAAAGTTAAAACAATTTCTAAAGTGTGCTTTTTGTTCTTAGGACAGAATGCTTACAATTCAGTATTTATTTAACTTGACTACAAAGGACTTTCTTGTGTATTTTTCTAGAAGAAAGTAACATTGAGAGCTAGAAATTATTACTTTTCAAAGCCATTTTCATTTACTCCTTTTCAACCTTAATTGTAATAGTGATCTTAGTAAACATTATTAGTGACAGTGAAAGGAAGTTAATTTAAAAATTTCAAAGAAAGTCAGTGTTCATTATGATTGAAGAATTGAAATGCAAAGTTGTATTTTTTCCCTTTTATTAAATCATAACTTCTTCAGCAAACATAGTAAAACACTTGATATTCAGAAAACATATATGATCAGTTTTCTCTCTTTTTTTTTTTAGAAAGCAATTGAACTGAATCCTAAAGATGCTACTTCAATTCACCTAATGGGTGTTTGGTAAGAAAAGGTTTTTAAATATTTCACTGATCTTTAGTGCAATATTTTGTTGTATTAATAAATACAATTTTAAAACTATGTAAATTATTTTAAAACATGGAATTTGTAATCTTATTAAATATTATTATTAAGATAATTTAGAAACATGTTTGAAAGGGTAGAGGCACAGTGCAAGAGAGGAAGATCCAGGAAGAGATATATTGACACAGAAACTGAGATAATGGGGGAAGGTGTTTTGAAGACAGTGAGGCTGGCTCAGGACAGGGCAGGGTTCAGAGCTATTGTACCTAGGGTCACTATGAGTCGCAGTCAATGCGATGGTACAATAACAACAAAACAACAAGGCGGACTTCAAAAGTGTTATAACTTTTTGTTATATCTTTTCCTTTATTGGGAAAAACCATTCTTGACCTTGTTTATCAAGCCACATGAAATTACATTCATCTAAATGTCATAATAGTAGTCCTTTAGAGGGTCTTTATACTTTGATGTGTGCTAGTGCTAGTGTGGTCTGACTAAATTCCAAGTAACAATATAATTTCACCTTCTTTCACATTCCATTTTTATGTAACCTTATGTCCAACGAAGGTCGTTCTTTTCCTGATGTGGGGTACATCAGTGTGTTAAATGTTTGCTGGATTAGGATACAAGCTGACCACCTTCTTTTGTGTGGGCTGCAAAGCTAAATATTTTAAGAGTGTTAACAGTCCTTTATTAAACTCTTGAAGAGAAGGAAATACCTTCCTTCCCAAGCCTACAGACAATTTAGTAAACACTGGGAATAATGATAATTGAATCATAGTTATTAAGTCAGGTTCTAGTGTTCAAATTCCTTTTATACTGTATTTGAAGATGCCACATGTTTTTGTGGTTTTTTAAAAGAGTAAACAATTTGCAATCTAAAAATGTTATTTTATTTTTCTAAAGGTGTTATACATTTGCTGAGATGCCTTGGTATCAAAGAAGAATTGCTAAAATGTTGTTTGCAACTCCTCCTAGTTCCACGTATGAGGAGGTAATGCAATGCTCTTGTTGGTTTGTACCATTTTCTTAAGTATAGCACCATTCTGTATATGGTGTCACACATCTAGAGTCTGATAAAGTTAGGGTTTTGAGCAAACTTTTGATGCTTCTATTCAACTGTCTGATCCGAGAGGTTTAGTATTTTGCTTACTATCCATAACTGATGAGTGGCCTTGTCTTTTGTTTTTACTTTAGATAAATGACTGATATTCCTGGTATCTTGCCAGCAGAAGTAGGTCATTGCTGGCATTTAATTTTCTATTTAAAATCTATATCATATGAAAGTAAAAAAGGAGAATAAGAAATACAGCAGCAATTACTTAGCATGCACTAGTTAACATTCTACACATTTCTTATCTGAAAAAATGAAGCATGTGATGACATTGATAAAGAAACATCACATAGTTCTTTCTGTAAAAATTAAGTATGAGGGGAGCTCTGGTGGCCTAGTGGCAAGAAGCTGCACTGCAATCCCAGGGATATGTGGTTCGAATCCACCAGATGCTCTGCCAGAGAAGGGGGGGGCCCATCTCCTCCTGTACCAGTCAGATCCAATTTGACGGTACACGCACACAGAAAATAATAAAATAATAAAAAAAAATTAAGTATGAAAGGCTCATCTTCTCTCGTATTTTTTGGGCCTCCTGCTTATCCTGAGTAGCATAGTTCTGTCTGGTCTGCTTTACTGAAAGATTGGCAGTTTGTACCCACCAGCCACTCTGTGGGGAAAAGATGGGCAGTCTCCTCCCATAAAGATTTACAGCCTAAGAAGCCTGATGGAGATACACCAATGTGATTCAGAATCCACTTGATAGTAGTGGGTTTGCTTTTCACATTAAAATATAATTTGAAAAGCACTTTTGGGTAAACACTTGGAAATTATCTGTATTTTTTCCCATGTCCAATAAAGGTGATCCAACAGAATATGGAACTTAAGCAAAATATTGCTGAAGATGATTCAAAACCAGCAGGACCAGTATACTGACAGGGAACTGCCAGAAGTTCAAGCTGGGTTTAGATGAGGCTAAGGCACCAGGGATATCTTTGTTGATGTCAGATGAATCTTGACTGAAAACAGAGAATACAAGAAGAATGCCTTTATGTAATGCCAATGTATTTGTGTGGATCATAACAAATTATGGCTAACAGTGCAAAGAGTGGAAATCCCAGAACACTTATTATGTTTATAGAAAATCTATACCTAGGATAACAAGGGAATATGGCATGGTTTAGATCAAGAAAGGTACGTGTCATACTTGTATCCTTTCTCCATACTTATTCATTCTCTACACTGAGCAAATCATTCAAGAAGCTGGATTCTGCAGAGTGTGGGATCAGGATCAGACAAAGACTCATCAACAACCTGTGTTATCCAAATGACACAACCTTGCTTGCTGAAAGTGAGGACTTCAAACACTTAACTGCAGAGGATAAAAGACTAGTCTTCAATATATATTGCATCTCAAAATCAAGAAGACACACAAAAAAAACTCACCACTGGACTGATAAGTAATATGATGATAGATGGAGAAAAGATTCATGTCAACGATTCCATCTTTCTTGGATCCACATTCAACACCCTTGGTACCAACAGCCAGGAGATCAAGGGATGTATTGCATTAAGTCTGCTGTCATTGACATCTTCAAATTACTGAGGAGCATTGATGTCGTTTTGTAGACAAGTTGTGCATCTGAAAGCTGGACAACGAGTAAGGATGACAGAAAAATTAATACCTTTGAGCTGTGGTGTTGAAGAGGACTACTAAATATCTCATAGACTGTAAAAAGAAAAACCCAAATAGATGATGTCTTAGAGAAAGTGCAGCCAGAGTGCTCAATGAAGGCAATGATGACAGAGCTTCATCTCACATGCTTGGGACATGTTGCTGGGAGAAGCTCTTCCTTGGAGAGGAACATCGTGCTTGGAAAGGTAGAGGGTTAGTGAAAGAGAAGAAGACTGTTTATGAGATCGATTGACAGAGTGACTGCAGCAAAGGCTCAAGTATGTCAGAGATAACGAGGATGGTATAGGATAGGACAGGGTTCAGATCTGTTGTTCATAGGGTTGCTGATTATCGTACTCAACTTGGCACCTAACAACATCACAAAGATTTGCAGAGTAAGGAAATTGGCAAATAGAATAGCTGTATCATAAGGAGGAACTACTTTTTCCTAGAATGCTATAATATAAGCACTTGGGGGAGCTCTGGTGACCTAATGGAATTGCGATACTAGCCCAAAGGCACATGGTTTGAATCCCCCAGCGGCTCTGCATGAGAAAGATGAGCAGTCTCCACCTGTATGTTTTACACCCTCTAATCCCTTAGGTGGAGCATCAGCTATGAGTTGGTTCTGACCAGATAGCACATAACAACAACTTTAGGAACTACAGACTTGAAGGTTGGAGCTTCCAATGTCCTCATCAGAGTAAGACCTGGCAGTTTGCCTCCATAATGATTATAGCCAAGAGGATTTTATGGAGCAGTTCTCATCATCACATAAAATTGCTATAAATCAGAATCAATTTGACAAAGCTCATTAGCCATCAAGGTATACAAATTGTCAAAGAATATTCATTTGTATATGTAAGAACACAGTTGGGAAATGTTCTTTATTAAAAGTGCATTTAAGAAAAAGCATAGACAGCTTACAGTGCTGTAACAAACTTTTGTGTCATTGGAAAATTCCTTATAAAGACAATAGTTTAAGTAGGACAAAAAGAATTAGCAAATTATAGATTCATAATAAAAGGGTTTTGGGTAGGGAGTTCAATAATAAAGGTGTTTATACATTTAAATATTATAACTTTGAGTAAATTTATCTTTTGGGTTTTTAAAATTTTTTTATTATTATTATTTTTGCGTGTATACTGTCAGATTGGATCTTTTTTGGTACAGGAGGAGACTGTCTCTCTGTCTCCAGCAGAGCATCTGGTGGATTCGAACTGCACACCTCAGGGATTGCAGTGCAGCTTCTTGCCACTAGGCCTCCAGAGCTTGTCTTTTATTTTTTTTATGATGATTGAGGCAGACTGCTGCTTTCCTGACCTTAATTGAGTCTTTTCTTAGTAGATGGTAGGTTGTTGTAACTATATAGTGATGCAGAGTACGACAATGTTTTGAGAAGGACCTGTATATTTTTGCTTCCTTCGTGGTCTGCAGCCTGGAGGGCCAAGGGCCAGACAGCAGTGTTTCCCCTTAAGTACCTGAATACAGAGCAGGGAATTCTGTTCCTTTCTAGAAACTGCGACTTACGCTTGAGCATAAGGGATCCCATATGGTGTAGCTAAACAGCAGTGTTTCCTCCAAAGTACCTACGATATTGGTGCTCCTGGCACTGGACAGAAGGGGAAGCTGCTGGGTGTTGAAGCAGCATCGCCTCAACTTGGCAAGCAGTGATTCTGTCATTGGCCAGGTTGTGAGTGCGCCTAGGTTGAGCCACAGCCTCTAGCAGCCACTGGGGAAGCAGGAGCTGGAAGATGCTCCCAGGTCTGCCATGCCACACAGATGTTGGCGTTTTGCAGCAGAGCAATGTTCAAGTGCCAGAAGAGCCGCATCCTGCCACATTTATATGTTTAATGATAGATATTTGTTATAAAGGACTTTATAAAATTCACTGGCATAGCTTATTTATCTGAATAAATTTACTTCTTTTTATGTCTAATTTTTGCTAGTTGTCATTAATGTTAGGATTTAAGAATAGTCACCAATAGCTGTATATACTACATGATAATGTTTTTTCCTCTACACAAGTATTCTAGCAGAATTGGTCGACGTAATAATTACTCATTTTAACTGTGCTGACTTTACTGAAATGTTAACTATTATTTAAGGTGATGTATTTATTAACTTATGTAAAGATAGATGTCTTAGAAGATGCTTTTACTATTCTAGATTTTAAGTATGTTCTAATCTGTTTGATTATGTTTGGACTGTTTTTAACAGGCCTTAAGCTACTTTCAAAGGGCAGAAAAAGGTAAAGTATTTTTTTATATTATATATTAATATAGTTAAGTGAATACAGAAATATAGAATAGACTTGAAAGAAAAAAGATATTTACTCTGATATATTTATTAAAGTCTTGTGTATTAGTTATTGTTGGATAGTTTTTCATTTTTATCCAGTGGCAATCACCTGGACAAGATAGAGGCTTCAGAGCTACAGTTCTGGAGTGGTCTTCTATGTATTTCAGCTTTGTTCAGTGGTTCAAACTGACCCTTGCTAGAGGAACAATGTTGCAGTCTGCTTTAATGAAGATTACAGCCTTGAACCCTATGCAGCAGGCCTCTTCTGTCCTAGGGAGGTGCTATGACTTCAAATCTGCTTCATAGCAGTGGGTTGTTTTGAGATGAGATTTAGGCAGTTTAATTCAAAATTATTAAGAAAACAACCTCACTACCACCAGAAAGTTGATTCCTAGCTTGACCAAATGCATAAGAGAGTTGGCCATGCTTTTACTCATTCCTTAAACAAGTATATATTAAGTGCATGTACTATTAAGGGAAGAAAAAAGATGAAAAGAGAAAATCACGATACATAAACAGCTTGCATTCTCTTAGGAATCTCAGTTTCTGATTGGTAAAATAGAGATAATATGTACTTTATAAAATTCCTATTAAAAGTAGAAATACTTACATTACAGTGCCTAGTACATAACAGGCATTTAATAAATGATAATTATTCTTTAATTAATATCTGTATGCAATACGAATAGTTGAATATAAAAAAAATTACAGTAGCCTAATCACTTGTTGACATGAATTTGAATTTTAATATTTGAATTCAGGCTTCAAAATTAAACCAGTGTGAGAGAGATATATTTTTTTATTTTTTATTTTTTTATTTTTGGTTCATACAGTGGATCCAAACTTCTACAGCAAAAACTTGCTACTTTTAGGGAAGACATATTTGAAGCTACAGAACAAAAAGCTTGCTGCTTTCTGGCTGATGAAAGCCAAGGACTATCCAGCACACACAGAGGAAGATAAACAGGTACAAGATCTTCACTAAGGGAAGGCACTGAGGTTTCCACTGAGGCACTGTTGTACAAAAGTGAATTAAGAATGCCTTTAAAAACATGATCATCTACATATATGAGGAGGAAATAGCACTCACTTAAAATATATTGATTGACATTTGTAATAATTTCTGTATAGGGAGTGTTTAGTAACTATTACCAAAGAAATGTTATGAATTACTTGCTGCAATACAGAATAATTATGTATGATAAACTATGTAAGGTTTAGCAAACATAGAGGGCAAAGGATATGTTTTGATATGGAAGGGTTCTCCGAAACTCTTATTTGGTCACTCTCAGATTTTAATTTTAGAATGTTCTAACCCAGAAGCTCTTAGAAACTATATTCCACTTTATGAAATTGTTCAAAATATTTCACTACCTATTTATAATTGATATTTTTTCCATTTTAGATACAGAATGAAGCTACTCAATTGCTTTCAAATCTCAAGAATTGAGAACAGTTCAGAGAAGCTAACACTTGAATATCTAATAAACACCGCCTTTTCATAAACTTATAAATACATTTACTATAAGTGGTCTGTGGCTGCTTTTTCACTTTCCTTTTAAATTTTTTTATGTTGTGAAGATTTAATAAATTATTCTACAATATTCTAGGTTTCTTAACAAATAATAAAAGAAACCATCGCTGCATGAGCAGAAGAATGATAATCTCCATAGTACAGAGGCCGATTGTTCTGCGTCTGGGAGACACCAGCGTTATAAAGTATGAAACTTATAAGGAAGATTTATCACAGGATGGGAGGTCAATAAAAGATGACTGTGGAAGAGGAAGGTGCACTCAAGTAGGATTGATTCAAAGTTGAGATCTTGGAGAGAGAGAATAGTGAAAGTCGAGTTAAAATGTTCTTGGTACAAAATAGTTAAAAGATGTGTCTTGGAACCAACATTTATAAGAAGTCAGGTCATGAGAAGGTAAGAAAATGGAAGTTGGATGTGTTTTGTTTTTTTTAAGATCTGGAATATTCAGTATTCTTGCAGTAGATGGAAAGAAAACAGATTCATCCTCGAGAGGGTTAAACCGGGCTGCTCCTTGGAGGCAAGGATTCTGAGGCTTTGTCTGACATACTTTGGAAATGTTGTAAAGATAGACTGGTCCTTGGAGAGGGACATCATGCTTGGGAGGATGGAGAGCAGGCGCAGGAGGGGAAGGCTCTCTGGGAGGTGGATTGATTCGGAGACTGGGGCAATCAGGATGAGTGTGTTGGAGACAGCGAGATCGGCACAGGGCAGAGCAGAGTTTAGGGCTGTTGTACATAGGGTCACTATGAGTCACAAGTGACTTGACGGCACGTAACAACAACAACAGATGGAAAGAACTCCAAATTCAGTATTTTAAATGGAAATGAAAATATTTTAAACAGATGGGGAGTGCTTTGAGTGTGTACTTAGTTAAGGATAGTATATTTTAAGCTTTTTAAGGAGAGTGTGTCTACTCACTGCCTTTTTTAATTCAACATATTTGAAACAGTAGTACAAAACTTACCTGACTATTCTGCACGCTAATGATGTATACTTGACTTGGCAATAACAGTATGTTGGTTAAGATGATACGTCAGCCTGGCTAGGCCATGATGCTCAGTGATTGGGCAGTTATGTAATGTCATCCACCATTTTCATATCAACTTTGCCTTTAACACTGGAACCATGTCAGGGAGTGAGGAGGAAAAATAGAACAATGCCTTTCTGATCACCATGTATCCACATCTGGAGTCTCCTCAGAAGGATTTGTGTGTTGTGATGTTACAAACAAATTATATGGGTTTTTGGTGTTGGTTTCTACAATGCATTCAAATTTTGTAAATAAACTAGTATAATAAAAAAAAAGAAAAATAAGAGAGCAGAATCTTTAGACCTAGCACTCGATTGAACAATTTTTAATCTTTTGTTCAATTCATCTATATGTGTGTAAATATTCATATGTATACACACACACACACACACACACACACACACACATAAAGTGTAGGGC
This sequence comes from Elephantulus edwardii, assembly GCF_000299155.1. Lineage (NCBI taxonomy): Eukaryota > Metazoa > Chordata > Mammalia > Macroscelidea > Macroscelididae > Elephantulus > Elephantulus edwardii. Next base: position 33,923,642 of record NW_006399758.1, on the reverse strand, counting down.
ACTTTGGTGGCATAATCCATATTTGGCTAATCCAGAATCATCTCCAGTAGGTCAAATCTACCAGTGGCTCCAAGGGAGAAAGATGAGCAGTCTCTTTCCATTGTGATTTTATTGATTAGATGCCATGCTCTGAAGAAGAGTAGAAAAGTATATGAGGTTAAGTCTCTCAATCACTGCTTCTAAGGAACACCCTGGTTGCCCTTTTTCTTAGATTGATTTGCCCATTTGACAGTCAGTGGTGTTTTCAATACTCTTTGCCACCACAGTTTAAAGGAAGGTCTTACTAATTATCCAACTTTCACATGCAGATGAAGTAACTGAAAATGCCAAGGTTGGGTCATACCACCTTAACACTTTTAACAGCAAGACTTTTCCCATGTAACACGTTTTGATTTTTTGATTGCTATTACCATGGATGTTTGATTATGGATCCATGTAAAATGAAATTACTGACTTCAATCCTTTGGCCATCTATCATGATACTGCCTATTGTGAGGATTTTTGGTTTCTTACTTGTTGAGATTACAATTTTATGTGTAACCCATACTTATGACAGCTTCAGAAAACTGATGGATTATTATGAGTTGGACCAACTTGATGACTGTGTGTGTGTGTGTGTGTGTGTGTGTGATGTGTGTATGCATATATTTCTGAACCTATGAAATTTCACCCTAAATATTTCAGGATGCATATTCTCAGCATAAGGAAATCCTAAACACACACATATCTAATCATAGCTTAAGAAACCTAACAGTTCTAAAAAAAAAAAAAGAAAGAAACCTAACAGTTCTCTTTTATCATCTAACATCTAGTCTAATATCTTAAACAGAATCCGAAGAGTGTACATTGCATTTTATTGAGTTAATTCACAGAAGACTAGCCCATTTACTTTGTAGATTCTGTCATTATTTTTTCCCCTTAGATGTCATTCTTGATTTGCCTAATTGATAGCAATTTGAGTACTACTGCAATAGTTTTAAATTATTAATTTCACTTTACTTCTTTTCAGAACTACCAATTATATATATATGTTGGATTTTGTCTTCTATATTTATTAGTCTGTCTTTAAATGTCTTTATTGCAGTTTCATCATTTTAGCTTATATGTTCCTTGTGTATCTTTTGCACTTTTGGTTGTCTATTCTTCCTTAGACTCTTGGCCTTTATTTCTCAGATGTTTTATTTTAACCTAATAGCCATTTCACATCTTCATTTTATTACATATTTTTATTTTTTAAAAATCTGCAGTTACTTATATTTAATTCATATTGGGGGTGGTGTGTGCTATGGAGTTGGAACCAAATGAGAACTGACCCACACACAGATTTTCAGAAGCAATCACATGAGAAGAGATTGTCCTTCTTTCTCCTGCAGAACTGGTGGATTTGAGTCGTACACCTTTGCATTGGCAGCACATTTCCTTAACCATTAAGCCACCAGAGCTCCCTTAGTTCAGATTAGCATGCTGTATTTTTTTATTTGTGTGCTCTTGTATTTTGTGTGTACATGTATTTATTTGCACAGGAAATTTTCTTCTTAGACTGACTGGGTATTCTTTCCACTAACAAGTAACCATATAGGAATATAGGAGTAGGTGGAAGGTTTGCTTTAAAACCATCTTAACAGTTTCCATGTGAAATGAGGTGTCCTTCAATAACAGCCTTTTATGTATGGGAACATCTCTTTCCTCCTGTTAACTTTGTAGACTTAAGTTTTATAAAACTTTTGAAATTATAAATTCATAGGACATTACAAAAATAGAGACAGTATGCGTTTTCTCCAGTTCTCCCAATTATTAAAATCTAGCACTGGTCTGTCCATTTGCCGTACAGAGGTAACTCGTGGTTGCTGTGATGCTAAACACTGAGACACTGATGTGTCAAATGTGATAATGGTTACCCATGGTGGACAGTGTTTGGTGGAGCTTCCCGATTAAAACAAGTTTGGAAGAAGTGGCATCCACTTCCGAAATGGCTTGCCTCCAGAAACTCTATGAACAGGGCTTAGGCCATTTGTTGATAGGGTCGCTTTGAGTTGTCTAGGACTCGACAGCACCTAACAACAGCAGTTACAGTACAGCATCAAGCAGGAAATGGGTATTGGTATAGTTCAGTCCTTTTTCAGATTTTACCATTTACCTATAGTCAATTTGTGTGTAGTTCTATGCAGTTTTATGTGAAGAGTTAAGTTACTGAACTGTCCATCCTCTGTGCTACTCCTTTACACTTGTCCCATTTTTTCCCTATCCTGGCAATCCATTTTTTTTTTTTTTATCATCTGTAATTTTGAATGTTCTAAATGGAATCAAAGTGTGGTGGTTTGTTGTGGTTTTTTGTTTTTTTAAGTGGTTTTTGAGGTTGGCATTTTTCACTCTACAATTCCTTTGAGATCTAGCTTAGTTCTATCGAGTTCATTCCTTTTTAGTGCAGGCTCTGGTGGCCTAGTGGTAAGGAGCTGTGCTGCCAACTCAAAGACATGCTTGTTCAAAGCCACCAACTGCTCGGTAGGAGAAAGGTGGACAATCTCCCATGTGATTAAAACTACCTCTGAAAACCTGCTGGATGGTAAGCTCTAAGGTTTTGACTTGATAATCAACAGTATTAACACAAGGAGCTTTCGTAGGTGGCACAGTCCATAGAAAGTTGAGCTGCCAATCCAAAGGCAAAGCTTCTCTGATAGATTGAATCTATCAGCTGCTCTGAGTAAGGAAAGATGGGCAATCTCACCTTTCATTTACACCTTCTATTGCAGCATTCTTCTAGGTGGTATGGCACTGGTCTGTATTGCTGTACAGAGGTAACTTGTGGTTGCTGTGATGCTAAACACTGTGACATTGATGTATCAAATGTGAGAATGGTTACCCACAGTGGACAGTGTTTGGTGGAGCTGCTGGATTAAAATAAGCCTGGAAGCAGGAATGGCATCCACTTCTGAAATGGCTTGCCTCCGGAAACTCTACGAACAGTTTTTCGTTCATAGGGTCGCTATGAGCCGTCTACAACTCGATGGCACTTAGCAACAACTGAAGCATCAACTGTGCATCAGTTCTATGGCAATGGTTTGGATTTTTTTTGGTTAAGTATTTCATTGTTAGCAGTTTCTTTAACCATCATGGAAGTTTCACGTTTTTCCTATTAGTATTAAAGCTACCATGAAATGGACCTATTTTCATTTCTCTGGGAGTTGCCCAGGAGTGTGATTGCTGGGTCCCTTGTAAGGCTCCTCTTCATGATCTTCCCCTTTACTCACCAATAGATGCTCTTTCAAGATACGGTGCTGTCCCCAGTTACCGTGATTCTGTGTGCTCAAGTCCTTTCAGTATCTCTGACTCACCAGGTCTCACACTTTCCCTTCATCAGGGCTGTGGCCTATTCCTGGAACCCTGGATCCTCACATTTTCTGTGCAATCCCCACCTAGCTATTTTATGTGAGCTGCTATGCTAGCTGGTGATCTTTATTTCCTTGTGTAGTCACAAGTTTATAGTCCTTTCTTTTAAGCCTCTTAACACAGGCAGAGGCTCTCAAAGATTTTACCTATCCTACCAGATAAATGTATTTGAAGATGTGAGAAAAAATGCGCATTTATTAATGGGCTGTATCTTAGGAGATTCTAAAAGCTCTGGATGGCATAGTCTTTCACCTAGGCTAATGTTAGGTTGTAGACTAACTGAACTTAGTAATTTTCCTATCACTTTATAAAGTGGACATCACTTAAAAAACCACCAACTTCATGGAATTGTGAAGATGGGAAGAGTGTAATGGGCAAAAGCATTTGCGTGGTTCATAAGAAATTGCGGCTAATGTCAAGAAGAATGGCAATCCCAGAACAATTATGCTTATGCAAAACCTATACCAAGACCAGTGGGGTATTGTGTGAACAAAGCAAGAGAACACTTCATGACTTAAAATCAGAAATGATGTGAATCAGGGTCTCCTTTATACCTACTGACTCATAGGAGAAAAATGTGGGATTAGCATCAGAGATGAATTTTCAACAACCTGCAAATGACCCAACTTTGCTTGCTTAAAGTGAGAATGTGAAGCACTTGCTGCAAAGGATCAAGAATGCAGCCTCCAATATGCAGTGCATCTCAACAAGTAAAACATCCTCACTACTGGACCAATATGCAACATCATGATAGATGGAGAGATTGAAATTGTCAATGATTTCATCTTAGGTGGATCTACAAGCAGTCAGGAGATCAGGAGATGTACTGCACTGGGTAAATCTGTCAGGGACCCCATATTACTGAGAAGCAGTGATGCCAGCTTGAATACTATGGTGGGTTTGGTTCAGACTATCATCTTTTCCATCACTATGCTTCTAACAACTGGACAATGAATAAGTACAACAGGAGAATTGAGGCTTTTAAGTTGTTGTTGAAGAGTACTAAATATCTCATGGACTCTATAAGAACAGATCTATCTTGGAGAAAGTACAGCCAAATGCCACTTAGAGGCAAAGATGACAAAGCTTCATCTGACATACTCTGGACATGTTTAGACAAGGAGAGGCCATTCCTTGGAGAAGGACACCATACTTGGAAATGTGGAGTGTCAGCAAGAGAGAGGAAGACCTTCAACCAGACGGACTGTCACAGTGACCACAACAATGGGCTCAGAAATGATGAGGCGGCACAGGATAGGGTTGCTCTCCTGTAATGTTGACTGTACAGTATTTTAGACTGGATATTATTGAAAAGAAAAAGCAGGAGGGCATGTTTTGGTGTGTTTTGGCCTAGGATACAAAGGCTTTGGAGTGAATGAGTCTCCTGTTCTAACCAATTCCACTGCCTTCTGTGTGCAAGGAACCATGTTTGCTGACCAAGAGTAAACAGTAGGTACAAAGAAGCTTTAGAAAGGCAAGGACTGCTGATAACTTATTGTCTTGGTGGTTCTACTGAGGGGCAGACACAAATCCTTCAGTGACCTTAATTATCACTTCTTGGAGCCAGCAGGGTGGCGTCACACCAGACTTGCTTTCAAGCAAGCTTTACAGTGATCTTCTGCAAAAGGGTCCTTATAAAGGCACGTGGCTAAGAGTTTCTGAATGTGGAGAAGGCTCAAGCGAGAACCTCCCATCACATGGAGATTTTTTTTCTGTCCATTATACAGTTTATCAGCCTAAGATAATTTTTAACAGAAGCAAAGTTGCCTGACAGTATAGCTGACAGGTAACATTTTTATCTAATTTTTTTGGTGAGAAGAATTTGGCTGTAATCTTGACATCAGTGTACGTAAAGATTCCTCTACTTTTATCTTTTACTGTCAAGAATACTAAAGAAAAACCTCATCTCTTTCCCTAAAGGACAGATAACTGGTCTTGATGAGGTTGCTTTGTGGTATTGAACCATCCACTGGGTTTTTACTGGTTGGGTAGGAGTTAAAAGTACTAAGATGAAATAATACGTACTCACTTGAGCCTCCCTCCCCTGCCTATTTTGTCATGAATGGACTGTGTTCGGGCACTGTGAGCCTTGCATTTCAGATTTCTTTGTGGTTAGCCAGCACAAAGAATGGGAAGGGAAGGGAGCAAGTGATACAGTTCTCTGGTTTCCCAGACTGCCAAAGAGTAAAAATAAAAAATGGCTCTTTCTGCAGATCTGCAATTGCATATAACAGGTAGAAGGGTCTTAATGGGTTTTATAAGATAGACTGCTCCAGAGAGCTGGTTTCATCTCTATATGGTTAAAATGCTGGCTGCTAATAAAAAAGGTCAATAGTTCAAATGCATCAGCTGAAGAAAGAGATGGCAATCTGCATCTGTAAATATTCTGAGCTTGGACACCTTCTGGTGCAGTTCTATTTTGCCCTATGGGGTTGGTAGCAGACGTACCTGTTTCAGATGTATGTTCTTACCTGGGGATAGAGGGAAGATGATTGGTATCCTGAATTCTGTCTGAAGCCTCTTTACCTTGTCTTCAAACTGCTGACTATACTCTTACATACCTCTACTGAAGGATACACTTAGAATGAAATTCATAGAGCAATAGTACCTCTGTGTCTAAGGAATTTTCCTATTGTGTGAAGACTGGTCACCCTCAATCACTCAACCTGGTACATCAATGGGATTTTTTAAAATGCAATTAAAGATTGATAATAACCAAATAGTATTCAGAATTTGGAAAGGATTCTATTCAATCAAATGGATCACTGCTTTTATTTCATCTTTGCTGTGAATTTTTAATAAAATGACATTCTAGTATGTAGAAAAATAAAATTTTGGCAAAACAAAAACTTGTTTAGGGAAATTAAATGTATACTAATATTTTCCATATGTGCTTAGCAGTGAAATATGTAACACACTTACATTCTAAGAAGTCAGTTCCATAGTTATAAAAAAATTGTAAGTTAATTTAATGAAATTTACAGTGCATATTGAAAGCATGATACAAATGGAAATGTAAATTTTCATATTAATAAGGAAGCCCAGTTTGCTAAAAGTAGCATTAATATCATTCACATCAGGTTTTGTTATACATATTTGTAGTTTAGCAAATGCCCTTAATGATGAACAATTAAAAAGTATTATTTTTTTTTAAATTTAGAACAAAAATAATCTGGCCTATGTAAAAATGGGGGAGG
>NW_006399758.1:33905384-33915022 GCF_000299155.1 Elephantulus edwardii | reverse complement strand
CCTGGAGGACATTATGCTGAGTGAAATATCTCAGTTGCAAAAGGACAAATACTGCATGGTGCCACTGTTGTAAAATGGGATTGATATCAGAGTTGGGGTAAGACTGAGAAAAACTGGATAAATTGTGTATACTGCGCTGAAACAGATGACGGAGTGAATAATTTAAAAGCGATGTATGATAGGGTATTATGGTTATCACGAGTCCACAATTAAGGTTGCATAGTGGAATGTACTTGCGGCGGTGCGAGGGGTGCAGGGGATGTGTACCAGGGAGGGAGTGTTTCTTTTACTTTTGAAAGAGAGAAGCGAAAAGTGCAGCAATGAATTAATGGAAATCCAAAATCTCTGTAAATGCTAATTAAAATTATTTAAAACAAAAAAAAATTAGAGTCCTTGTCATGGACTTTACATTCTGGAGTGGAGATGGTCAATACACACATATGTACTTTTCTATGTCTTTGAAAATGATTTTCAATCCTTCGAAATAAAAGAATTCCTTTCTGGAATCAACTGGTTCTAATAGATGACTTTTTATTGTAAGTTATGGTTTCATTCATTACTTTGCCTGTATTACTGATGTAGCAAAGAGGGAAAATTTTCAAGTTTAAAAAAATACTAAAAACACTTAACATATCAACATAGTTCTTGGTGAGCTCTGGTGGCCTAGTGGCAGGAAACTGCACTGCAATCCTAGAGATGCATGGTTCAAATCCACCAGATGCTCTACTGAAGAAGGAGGAACAATCACCTCCTGTACCAGTCAGATCCAATTTGATGGTACACATAAAAAGAATAAAGAAATAAAAAAATTTGAAACAAAACAAACATAGTTCTTTTCACTTTATCAGATGTGAGAGACAGTGATGCCTGGGTTAGGATCTACATGACCGAAGCCTTGGTTTCATCATGTCAGTGGCTAAAGAGCTTTGTGTGGAGGCAGAAGCTTTCTGTACCTTCATTTTCTTGAGAATGAAAGTCATCAGGCTCCCTCATACCACTCCTACCAGTTCTACCTCCCACTGCCTTCACACCAATAAAGAGTCTAGACACCAATACATGCAAACTCAGGTTAAGTGCCTTTTGACACAAGGCAGCCAACTAAAATGTTGCCCTTCTAGAATAATTTAATTTTGTCTCTATGTTAAAAGAAATATTAAAAATGAAAATGACCATACATTCCTCTTCCCTTTTTTAAAATCCAAAACTCCTGTTTCAAAGTAGAGTCAACTGAGACCAGGTTGGGGGAAAAAAATCTATTTTCAACAATCCTATACTAGTGGCCTAGTAGTAAGGAGTTGCACTGCCAACCCAAAGGTACAAGGTTCATGTCCATCAGCTGCTCCTTGAGAGCAAGATGGGCAATCTCCTCCTGTGTAACTTACAGCCTCAGCCTCCTGGAGCTGGTTCTGACTCAAAGGAACGACAATAACGATGGCACACTAAGACAACCAATCCCTCTTCAATCTTTAGCTGAGGGCCTTGGCAAATTCTGTCAGCTCATCCACCAAATGTCTTCAATCTTTTCCCTCCTAACATTTCTTAAGTCACTATATCCTGATCATCTCTTAACTGAACCATCAATAAAAACAAACACACACTCCAGTAAACCACCTATTCTCATGCCAGTGCCAGAGGTACTTTTCTAAGAAGATCTGTGCCACTCCTCTCAGTATATGCCCTGAACTAAATGAAATCAGTCCTATGCACCACTTTGTAACATACAAATTATATTTTCTAATCATTTAACTCTCCCATTTACTCAAATGAAGTCAACTTATTAACCTACTACCTTTGCACCACCCTATCTTATACCCAACAAACTCCTGTCCTTTCTTTACTCATGACAGTTCATAACTGTAACCGCTACCTTAAAAATACAAAGTCCCAAGTCTTCCCTTTTTTGAACTGCAGGACAGGGCAAGGCTCAGCTCTGCTGTTTACAGGACTGCCATGAGTAGTACTGCACTTGCAACAACGAGCTTCGTCTCATATACTTCAGGCATGTTATTAAAACAGGTTATTTCTTGGAGAGGGGTACCGTGCTTGGAAAGGTGAGGGTCGGCAAAAGAGAAGATCCTCAACCAGATGGACTGATGTGACTGCGGCATGGGCTCGAGTGTGTCAGAGATGATGACGCTGGCAGAGTTCAAATCTATCGTCCATAAGGTTGCTATGGGTCGTCCTCAACTCAATGGCAACTAACATCACAACAACTTCCACAGGCCTGCGTCTGGTGATTTGAACCCACCAGCAGCTCGAAAGCAGAAGATGGGCAGTCTCCTTCACATATTATTACTAATAATAATAAATAATGTCTTAAATGACAAAGAGTCAATAAAATGAATCATGTTTATAACTTCACAAAGAGCCATCATCTGTAAAGCTAGCTTTTTTGTTTTAAGCTTCAAGTGTGTGGAGATGCATATAGAAACAACAGTTTGGTTGCTAACTTAACCTGTGCAAAAGAGCCAGCACTGTTCCCCACCACTATGGGAAATAAATGCAAATATCAATACACAAGAAATGCTGCTCTTTTCTCTGTGTAACTATGCTGTTGTTATGTCCCCACCAGTCAGACTTGAGTCACAGCTGCCTCTTCAGCAGGCATTTAGAAGCAGTAAGCCACCCAAGAGGTGAATGCCCACCTTTCTTGCTAGTAGATTCAAACTGTCAGCCTTTCGGTTGGCAGTACAGTACAACTCATTACCACTAGGCCACCAGAGCTCCCTTGTTTTACTGTAATAGATCTGTGTCTCCCTACACTAACATTTTAATCCAGTTGCTTCTGTACACCGGGGCTGGTGATTTTTCTTGGATCCTATTACTTGCTGGTTAAAACTCTTCAAAAAGTTCTAACTACTCTAAAAATTAATCCCAAAGTCCTTGTAACCCTATAAAGCTCTACATAATTTAGCCCAATGCCTAAATTTTTAACTTCTTTTTATACCCTCTCCTCTGATAAGGTCCAATTATTCTAGTCAACTTTCATTTCCCTGAAAAACTACTACTTCTCACTGCAGTCTTTGCAAATAATCCTGCAAAAAGAATGTTCTTCTCTCCTTCTCCTCCCATATGTTATTTCTCAAACACAGATATAAAACTATACCTTTCATCTTACTTTACATATTTTGGTACTCAATAAATATGTACTGAATCACTTCTCAAATATGTATATTACTCCACTAGAAATCACTCTCAAGTGTTAAGTTACAGGGCACAGTATTTGTCTTCTAAGTGAAATTCTGATTACATTAACGAATAATCAGTTGTACTTGATCTTATGTATCCAAAAAAAACCAAAACCCCCCAAAAAAACAAAACACTAATCAAGTCTCTGCTTTGTACCTTCTTATCTCAGCTTTTGAACTTACCATGTATGGCTTCTTGGTAACCAGGTGTCTTTGCCAACTTTTTCAATACAAAATTTTTGAGGCCCATTACTTCCTAAACCAGGAAAAGAAGACATAATAAAATTTATCTAGTCTTTTAAAGTCTTCTATTTCCGACACTAGTTATATATGCCACATAGTCACATAAATGATACAGAATAAACTACTTTTAAGCTGCTTCTGGAGAGACCGAATGGAAAGGATGATACTGAAGACAGACAACATCCCTGTAGAGAAGACCCAATGGCTGGACAGGCATATGCTCTAGCTGCATGCTCACAGTACGAGTGGCCCACAGACATGCTTGAGGATTCATAGCAGGGAGACTGGCACTGTAGGCATATGTTCTATCTCCAGATGTAAACTACACTTGAAAGACTGGAGCTTGACTGAGACAAATGAAAGAGGAATATGCGAAGTGACAAAGAAGAACCCAGTATATTTTTCACTCTGGTGAAATGGCTAAGGAAGGGGACCCAGGACTCAAACTGCCTGGATTATATCCTAGCTCCATTACTTTTAGCTTTGGAACCCTCAGCAAGTAACATCTCTTGTTCAAGTTACTCAGTTTATTTTTAATATGGACATAACAAGAGGTTCACTCTGGTGATTAAGACAAGACATCTGGTAGATGGCTTGGAGTAAAAGCTTTAGCAATGGAAATATTTTTTTGCACCATAGACTGCCAAGAAAACAAACAGGATAGAGGGTTTGAAACTGGGTTTCTCTTAGGAGGAGTTTGCAATTCCATCTCACATATTTTGGGTACATAGCCAGAAGGGACCGGAGAAGGAAATCATGCTCGAAAAGGTAGAGGGACAGCAGAGGAGAGGAAGACCCTGGATGAGATAAACTGATATCTGGGGTAATGGGGGTAGGAGTGTTGGAGTCAGTGAGACTGGCTCAAGATAGGGCAGGCTTCAGACCTGTTGTACAGAGGGTGGCTATGAGTCGCAGATGACTCAATGGCACGTAACAACAAAAACTATTTGAAGTGTTTTTTAAAAGAATCAACAAACTACAAAGGGTAATCATTTCTGCATGCTGTCCATCATACACCGACCACATACACCAACTGAAGATGACAATGGCCAAGGAATGACAAAGCCCAGGGCTCGGCATATGTGTCTATATTCTCATTGTCTGTCCATTGTATGTGATCTAAGAGTAGACAAGTGTCAAAGTAAACAGCTTTCAAGATAGATAGAGGTTAAGAAAAAAGAAAGGGATTATATCACTGAACAGACAAATAACACTATAATTTCATGCGCCCTTCCCAGTCATCCTAGGAATAAAAGCAATGATAAACTGGGCTCCATGAGAAGAATTTCATTTTGTGTTTTACAAATACATTTAACTTTAACTATTCCATTGCTCTTTATCTGGTAGATGGTTTACACAGAGCAGGCAAAATAATCCTATCACACCTCACTTACTGAAAGCATATTGTATATAAAAACGCAACAAACATCAAAGTCCACATGCAATGTTATCTACAGAGACAAAAGGGAAACGGCATTTACCCATCAGTTCAGCAAATCCGCCCAGAGGTAAACGGCAGGTGCCGGTGACAAACTGCAGGAGTCGCATTCGTACTTCATTGTCTGTCTCTTTCACAAACTGCAAGAAAACCCAAAACACAACCAAAATGTATTTTAATATAAATGTTACTTATCTCAATAAAAACTATTTGATACTGGAATAAAAGTACTCAACTTGAAAATGATTCAAAAGACATGATAAAAAGTCATCACGGCATTTATAGTTAAAGCTAAGAACTATGCTAAACCCACTATGACTTCCCTTCAACTTAATCCTCAGGACACTGGGCACTAATTACCACATTCTTCTTGGAGAAGACATGGAGGCATGAAAACGTTATCTGTCTACAGTCACACCACTAAGAGGAGCAAGACAGATGGTGTTGGGTTAGAGTAGAACAGCTATCACCTGTTCAGGGTTTGTGCCAAGTACCGTGTCACAGTTTTAAATTTATTTAGTCCTCATAACCATTCTAAAAGGTTATCATCATCATGCCCCATGTATATGCACATAAAAAAGCTGGAGGCTTAGAGAGGTTAAAGAATGTCTCTTTAAATTACTAGCAAGTAGCAGAACTTGGGTTTGGGTTTGAGTCTTGCTGAGCTCTAAACCAGTATGCTATCCCGCCCTCCCTAGCTGCATTTAGAATTTTCAAACTATCTGCTAAGCTATCGAGAACAGATGATGAGAATTTCCCTATTTTGAGTCATCTTCTCCCAAAAATGCCATTTTCCCAATTCTCTCTATACTTTCTCACTGATACCTGAAAAGCCAATGCGCACACTCTGTCCACAAACTGGTTCTTTTAATTTTCCAAGAGGGGCATAAATGGGTGGATAACATGATGAAATACTGATCTGTACCGATCAAGTACTTATCTCATCATTTGAGAAATGGCTAAGTTTTGAGTATTTTAGTACAGAAAGTAAGAAACTCAAGGAATAATCTGAGAGAAGAAATCTATCTTAAAAATAGAGAAACTTCAGATAGGATCAGAACAAAATCAGGGCTGCATTAAACATGACCAAAAAATGGTTTGGTGTAGAATCGTGCTCAAGGTACGGATTTCTTTAAGACACAGAAACAGGGATTACCAGATCTGCTACAAACTCTTTAGCAGCTAAGCACTAAAATCAGTCAGCAGGACTCCTCAGAATGTGTGATATACTATCATTTATGCAGTCCCCACCTGATGCACGTTTGGTTAAGTCTCTGTGCGTACACAAATAACACTGCAATACTCAGGAATGCATCATTATGCACAAGCTGAGGGACGTGTGTGTGTGTGTGTGTGTGTGTGTGTGTGTGTGTGTATATAGATGCATATATGAGAAGTCTCTATGTCCACACTTATTTAAAGCAATAAAATCCACAACATGTAACAAAACTCCACACTGCCACCCAGCAGATTCCAGTCAGAGACCCTCCACAGGGTTTCCAGGACAAATCTTTTGAGGACGAGACTGCCCATCTGCCTCCTAAAGAGCAGATGGTAAATTCTAACATGTCATCACATGACATGTAGCCTTATAAAGACATGAACTCCTGTAGCAGTACAGAACCCAGGTTTGCTTGCCACAGGAAAAGTGAAGCAGTTATGCAGAAGGAAAGCGGAAGTTTAGTCACTAAGTTGATGAAATCAATCTTTTTTTTTTCTATAATTATATTTTATTAATTTTCATAAACATTGATGAAATCAATCTTAATTCTCTCCCTCTCACTGCCGTCGAGTCTGAACCAACTCACGGTTCACCCTGCAGCAGGTTTCAGAGGGAACATACTGCATGGGAGGAGATGGCCCATCTCTCTCTCTCTCATGGAGCCACTTCCGGATTCAAACTGCAAGTGAGGTGTCACCTTTGGGTTAGCAGGTCCATTCCCTATGGCCTAGGCCACCAAAACTCTCCTAATATTAACCAGAAGAATATTTCTATGAACTATATCCTTGGCATAGAGCTTTTAAACTTGAAGGAAAGTAAACAAACAAATCAATAAAAATAAAACATGATTTAACATAAATATAGAACCTTGGTTACTTTCTGTTTAAGTCAAATAAAAAAATAATAAAGCCAAAATACACACATTTACTCTGTGGCATTATCTCCTAGATTACTCTAATTCTAGAATAATATCACCTTTAGAAGAATTAAGTATTTAGGTTATCATTAAAACTTATCTTCAGGTTTCCTCATTTGCTTCTCTGAAACAGTTAACTAAAATGTATAGAATACTTCTATATGACTAAGAAAAACAAGGCCCTATTACTACTTATCATTAAACTACTTCTTAACAAAGATTCCGTCATTCCTTTCCTCAGTCAGGACAACAATCTTCCTAAACGAATGGGAGACCATGTTGGAATACACAATGACACAGTGGTCGCTGTGCATTTAGGAGTCTAAATTATATGCCTAAAAACCACAACTAAAATCAGTCTCATTTAAGAAACAAACAATTTTTTCAACTAACATTTCATTAGGGCACATTTCCCTTAAATAGTCTCCTTTAAAAAGATAAAAGCAAATACCTGCCAAAACCAAATGATTTGCTTGCTGTTTCTTGTATAATGTCGGTAAACAGTATTTCTTTGCCAATCTGCCAGGTCAACCTCCTGCATGCCACATAACATAACCTGCAAAAGGGGCACAGTGTTTAGTCCACAATACGTATTTAGTAATCTTATGACTGAAATGTCATATAAGTAGCTATGCATACTGCATGACTGCAGTCTCAAATCCAACATTTGGGGAAATTCAGCATGAAAAAAGCTCTTTGGTATTCTCTTTTTATTGAACTCAAACCTAAAGCAACATTTAGATTAACTTCATTCTTTCAAAAAAGGAAAAAAAACCCAAACAACCCAAACCAAAAAAACCATCCAAAACCCATCAGTTACACTGAAAAGCACACTCTTTAACTATAAATCGTTGTGCTGTAGAGTCGGAACCAACCCACAACTGACCCTCTGGCAGATTTTCAGAACAAGAGGAGACTGCCCATCATTCTCCCGCAAAGTGGCAGATGGATTCGAACTGCGTGCCTTCAGGATTGCAATACAGCTTCTTGTCACAAGGATAATTTTATATCAAAATTATTGACTCATTTCAAGCATAAATTGTGGGGTTTTCTTTTAAATAGTTTATGCTAAATCACATCTTTAAGTATTACTAGTAGGCTAGCATTCTGTTTATCTAAACCATCTAGGAACATAATCTTACATCTTTTATCAAGTAACCTCAGCTTAATACAGACGGATAAAAATTATTTTAGATACTACCTAGTTTTTATTCTTAAATTCTTTTTACAAATCAGCTTTGAGTTGTAATCTCCACACAATGAAATGTACATATTTTAAGTACACAGTTGAGTTTTCACATGTATACGTACATGACATCATCGTTACAATTAAAACATCAGCTATTCTTAAAACTGCCTCATCTCAGTTCTACAGGATCAATAACATGCTTTCCTCACTATTTGTCAGATTTTTCTTTTGAGAAAGCTCTTGATACACATATCGTCGATTTGGAACCAACTCCCAGGTGATTCTCCAGTGGGTATTCAGAGGCTGTAAATTGCACATCTTTCTCCTGTGAAGCGGCTGGTGGATTCATACTGCCTGGCTCTGGATTGGCAAAGCAACTCCTTGTCCCTAGGACACCAAAGCTCTTATCACACAGTAACTGCATCATTTTATTTACTTAGTGCTTCTTTGAGTAATGTTTTTAGTATAGAGGTGGTACACCTCTTTCGTAGTTTGTTTTATGCTTTGTTAGTAAATGAAGTTTAAAATATTTCTTCTTAGTGTTTGTTAATGGTATACTGAAACACAGTGAGTGAATTCTTACTCTTGATCTTTATAGTCTTCTGTCCAGCATAGTCACGATTATTTGCAGTAAGTTTTTTGTAATTTTTTTAGGATTTTCTTTTTTCTTTTTTTAAAATTTTATTTCATTATTTTTTTGTGTGTGCACCGTCAAATCAGATCTGACTGGTACAGGATGAGATTGTTCCTACTTCTCCAGTAGAGCATCTGGTGGATTTGAACCATGAACCTCTAAGATTGCAGTGCAGCTTCTTGCCACTAGGCCACCAGAGTTTGCCAGGATTTTCTAGTCATGTTGTCATTGAGAACGCTCTTACTTTTTTCTAATTTTCAGGCTTTTCTGGAGGGCTGAGTTCATTATTGCAGTGTTACAGCCTCTAAAAGAAGTAATAAGAATGGCTTTGCCTTGTCCCTAAGCTCAAAGGAGCAATATTCAGTGAAACACCATGATGTTATTTTAACAGGTTTCAGCTAATTTGCAAGCAAGCTTGTAAAGAGATATTAACCAGGCTTATGGAGAATTTGCATGTCAGTCAGGTTCACAGCAGTTTTCAGTAAGAATTCCCATAAGGCCAATTTCTATTTAGGAATATTACTCTATAAAATTTAAAGTGTTCAAAACAATTATGAGATATCATCTGACCCCAGTCAGAATTGCAAAATTTAACAGAACCGCAAGCAACAAATGCTGGCGAGGTTGTGGAGAAACTGGAAACCTTATTCACTGTTGGTGGGAGTGTAAAATGGTGCAACCATTGTGGAAAAGTGCTGTGGGGCTTTCTCAAAAAGTTGCAAATAGAGATACCATTTGACCCAGCAATTCTACTACTGGGAATATACCCCAAAGAGACCATAACTGGCATCCAAGCAGATATATGCAC
>NW_006399758.1:33904634-33905284 GCF_000299155.1 Elephantulus edwardii | reverse complement strand
AGAAGCCACATTCATTCTTGTCCAAATCCTTCTGTTTCTTCTATTGCAAAAAGAAGCTTTTCCTTTAGTTGCTCATAACTCTTATACGGTGGTAGATCCAAGCGATTAAAACTGAACAGAAACAAAAACAGAATCAGATGTGTTTTCAGTAAAACAAATTCTGATATGGCGTCTAACAGAGTTAAAGGTACTTAACCCACATTTGAAAAACTCAGTAGATAGAGGATCATGCTCTATTTATAAAATTTTTCCAAACGTTTTCTAACAGACAATTTACTACTATTTGTTCTAAATTCAGGTAAGTCTGTTGAAATTTAAGATCTATACATGGACTGTAAATAACAATGTGGTTAAAGACTCAAGATTAAAATTAATAATTTTCTTTTTCTGTTCTTTTTTAATTAAATTGTCATGAATCCTTTTAACTTTTCTTAGGTTAAAAAGGTTTCATCCATTCATCAGTTATTTAAAGAACACTTAAAAGATACTCGTAATGTTCCAAGAACTGCTGATACAATGATAAGAAATCAGAGTCCCAAAACAACTATGAGATATCATCTCACCCCAGTCAGAATAGCAAAATTTAACAGAACAGCAAACATCAAATGCTGGTGAGGCTGTGGAGAAACTGGAACCCTTATTCACTGCTG
>NW_006399758.1:33869267-33901002 GCF_000299155.1 Elephantulus edwardii | reverse complement strand
GGAGGACATTATGCTGAGTGAAGTATCTCAATCACAAAAGGACAAATACTGCATGGTGCCACTGTTGTAAAACAGGACTGACATCAGGGTTAGGGGGAGACTGAGAAAGATGGGTTCAGTAATGTATACTGCATTGAAACAGATGAGGGAGAAAACGGTTTAAAAGGGATATGTGATTAGGTATTTTTGTCATGACAGGAGTCCAGTGCAAAGGCTGCATAGTAGAGTGGACCTGGGGGGAGGGATTGTAAAACAATGAACGGATTTTTCTTTTACTTTTCCAAGAGGGGAGTGTGCTGGCAGTGGCGGGGGGCTTGAGAGGGGAGAAAGTGCAACAATGAATGAATGGAAATAAATTTTCATTGAAATTAATAAATAAAAAAAATAGTGTTACTTTTTAATATAAATTTTTGATTATATGATTGAACAAGTCTCTTAATATAAAGAAAACAAGCATACTGGGAAAGAAAAAAAACCAAACCAAAACAAAACAAACCAATGCCAAATAACAAAATACTGCACTCAAAGGAGGCCCCGAGGAAATGTCAAGATCTGTCCTGAACCTGTCAGTACTCTCATGCATGCAGGAAAAGGTCATCCCAAGTGTTCCTGACACACAGCTAACAAGTCCATATAAAAATTATGATCCTAGAGACAACTGACTAAACTAGAATTTCAGGAAATTCCAAGAACTACATCTTACTAGGATTCTACTCACTGATTGATGACACCGTGTCATGACATAATAACCTATGCTGGAATTTTCATATCCTGTAAATATTTTAGTTAACAGGTATAAAATGGGGCCAGATAAATTAATGTGTGGCCTTCTGAAAAACTACAGAAACAATCCCTTTAGCAACATTCCTTATAAACGTATAATAAAAGAACCTAACCTCTAATTCTTTTTCGTCAAAGTACTGTAGCCACTGGAGGGGAACAACTTCATTGAAACCATCAAGGAAAGCTTTGGTTTGCTCTTGTACTCCTCGAGAAAAACGCCATTCTGTCATCAGTCTGAAAATAAAGGAAGTGTTATAAAACAGGCAATTTGTCTATGAAAGCTTAAAAAAGATAAAATAAAGTGATTCTTTTTTCCTAAATATACCACACATACACACACACGGTAAATTTAGCACTAACTCATGGTTCTAGAGGAAATCAGCTATAGCACCTAAGTAGCCATAAGAAAAATACTTTATGAATAAAGAGGTGGCAGAGAAGTGGTGGCCTTTAGTTGCTGGTCAGACAGATAAATTCTAAAATCTAGACAAATTGTTCCAAATACTGTGTGTGGACACAGGACAGGAATGCATCTGGTCACTGAGAAGTTTTCTCCTTCAAAGCAATCTGCCCACTGCTGCAGTCACCGTGTCACTCCATCTGGTGGAGGATCTTCCTTCACCTTTTCCAAGTACGAGATCCTTCTCCAAGCAATAACCTCTCCTAACAACATGCCCACAGTATGTGAGATGAAGCTTTGTCAATTCTTGCTTCTAAGGAGCACTCTAGCTGCACTTTTTCCAAGACATATATATCTGTTTGTTCTTTTGCCAGTCCATGGGAAAGTCAGTATTCCTTTCCAACACCACAACTTAAAGGCATCAATTCTTCTGTCATTCTTATTCACTGTCCAGCTCTCAGATACACAGCAAGTGACTGAAAAAAACCACAGCCTGAATCAGGTGCGCCTTAGTCCTAAAACTAACACCACTGCTACTTAGTAATTTGTGGAGGCCACTGACAGCAGACTTTCCTAGTGCAATACATTTCCTGAGCTCCTGACCGCTGGTAACAAGAATATTGATAGTGGATCCAAGTAGGATGAAATCACTGACAATTTTACTTTTTCTCCATAGAAGAGGTAGAAAGAGGCGAAATTAAAGACGCAAACCTAAGTGACAATTTCCATGTGGAAGGAGGTCTAGAAATTAAGGTCAAAGAAGCATATCATCTTACCCAATGTATTCATCTTTGTTCTCCTCAGTCACTAGGATATTAGAACCTCCTAACTTCAGATCATGTGAAGTAACTTTTCCCAAGATCTCCATGTCAACAGAAAAGTACATCTCTAAGCCACATTCTTCAATGTTATTGTCTCTGAATCAAACAAAAATACATTCACTAATTAATAAAATATACACTTGAGTTTCAAGAAAATGCTTTATTGAAAAATAAAAATCTTCAAACCTTATCCAGATAAGAGAGTTATAAAATTCTGTATCAATAGATTCCAAATCCTTGATAGTAAGTTTCTTACTTAGCATACGCTTGTAGAATGGTAACGAGAAACCAGTATCAATAAACTTTCCATGGAAAAGTGCCTGCAAAGTAAAGCAAAATATACTTATTTGAAAATTTATAAAATTATCATTTTCTTATTTAGAGAAAACTATAAAATAAAAACCATTTTACTGGCAAGAAAAGTACTTTCTAAGCTGAACAGCATCAATCATGAAAACAAAAATATATAAAACGCAAAGTATGAAAACCAACTTGAGTTAAATCTAGCTGAATGAGGTCAAACAATTAACTGTAATTAGATAAGTTAAAGGACATAAAGGACCTTTATTATGAAATTGCCACTCTTCCTAACATTTTATAAATGAAATGTGCCCAAGTGGGTTCTGAACTAAAAAGAAGAGGCTTCAGGGCTCCGTGTGCATTTGGAAAGCCTCTCTC
This sequence comes from Elephantulus edwardii, assembly GCF_000299155.1. Taxonomy (NCBI): domain Eukaryota; kingdom Metazoa; phylum Chordata; class Mammalia; order Macroscelidea; family Macroscelididae; genus Elephantulus; species Elephantulus edwardii. The sequence continues at coordinate 33,898,320 of NW_006399758.1, read as the reverse complement.
CTCCATCACTGGCTTCCTTTCAGGTTTGCTGACTTTTACAAGTCTAACCTCTTCAGCCCTTCATCTCTACAACAGGCCAGGAGAAGCAGCACCAGACTCACTCCCTGCTCCGACTGTTACTGGTAGGTACTGTCCAGTCAAGTATGACTTACAGTGGTGCTATCAACAGACCTGAACCCTGTCCTATCCTGTGCCGCCATCATCAGCATCACCTCCGACACACTGCCTATTCATCTCTAAATCAGATCCCACTTCTCATACCTCCCTCAGTTTCCCTAAACATTCCATTATGCCTGCTGGAGTTCATGGTCTATGATCATGAACTCTGCCATATCCTCAACCCCCCCTTCTCTGAAGAGCCTTAAACTTTTTTATTAAAGATCTGGCATTTTTTCCCCATGACAATTTGCCTTACACAAAGCTTCTGAAGGGACAGCTGTTTGTTTCTCACCCTCCTCATTTCTTCAGGTCTAGAAATGAGGTGGGGTTGGCTCGTTACCACTAACTACAGATTACCGTCCTTCCTGCTTGAAGCCGTGCGAGGCTTGCAGCTCTGGCCATCATGCATCACCGGCTGCTCGTTTCAGCCTTGTTTGAACCTTTGGTTTTCTCCACCTCTCCCTGCAGGCTGTCCATATGACTCACTGCCATGCCTCTGAGACTACTGTGATAATTCTGGAGATTTCAATATTTCACATGATGATCCTGTTGCTACCTTGGCTTTCTGGCTCCTTCAATAATCCGAGTTTTTAATTTACCTTAACCATTGTCAAACCACACCCTGGATACTATTTATTAACAGTAGCCCCAGTCTCTTCATAACCTCAATTTCAAACACCACTTCATTTTCCAGCTCACTGCCTTTAGTACTAAATTCAACTTTTGAGCCAAGAGAGACCTGAAATATCTCCTGGCCCTACTACCCCATGAAGTTTTATTTCCCTGACGCAATTTAGATGCCACAGTCAATTATTACAATTAGTCCCTTTTATATTTTGGTGGTATAGTCTTTAGTGAGTTGTGCTATCATCCTAAAGCCTCTCTCACAATTCAAATCCACTAGCTGCTCTGTGGACAAAGAGGCACAGTCTCCTTCCATTATAATTTATAGACCCAGTCAATGGAGGGCTGCTAGGAGTTGGAACCGATTTGACAGGAGTGAGCCTGAATTTTGAGGGCACAACATGCCTCTCCACAATGCACTTCCTAAAAAAAAAGAAAAAGAAAAAAAAATCCTCAACTAGATTTGAGAAATGGAATAGACTGAGGGTTCAATTCAACTTTCAGTCAGTAGACTGGATATGGAGTACCATATCTCCTCCACCTGGCAAGTGGACAGATTAGAAAATGCACCTTCAACCCTACTGCCTGCTTCCCATCCTAAACCACCAGAGGAGAGCTCCGTGCTGCTCAGCAATCTCGTTTCCCACAGCCTTCACCGTCTCTCTCTCCTATGTGACTCACTCACTCCCACCCTTCTTTCTTTAAATGCCTTTCCTCTCACTTTTAACTTTGAACTGATGATTTTGCTTATTTCAAGGAAAACAAAACAAAAAACCCCAAGCACTTGGAAGTAAACTGTACATATTCTACCCTCTCTGCGAACTATTAGAACTATACTCTATGCATACACCTGTCATGGTTAAGTTTTCTGTAAATTCTATGTGCACTGCATCAAGCTCTCTCTCCCTCTCTCTCTCTTTGCCAGGGTCACTGTCCTTAATCTCTTACCAAATTCTTTGCTCCTGTCATGCTGACCACTCTCATTTATCAAACAAATATGAACTTCCACCTTGTGGATTTTGTCTTTCTATTTTTTATGCCTAGAATGTTCTCAAAGATATCTGGCATGACTCAAGTTCTTGCTTTCTAAATATTTCTGTTGATGTGTTCTACATTGGCAAACAATAACAACTCATTGTTGAGTCAGAATCAATTAAGAGCAGAGGGTTTTCAGAGGCTGTAAATCACCTAGGAGGAGACTGCCCGTCTTTATCTTGAGGAGTCGCTGGTAGATTCAAACCACTTGCCTTTGCTTTGGCAGTGCAACTTCTTAGCTACTAGGCTACCAGAGATCTCCACTCATCACACTATGTAGAAAAGCATCACTTCCTCTAACTCAGCACACATAGTTGATCTCCCTTAAATCAGTAAGTATCTCTGGGAACAGGGGCTGCATCTATTTTATAATAGCTTCACCTTCAATACCTAGAACAGACTAAATGCTGATATAAAATACGCTCACAATCATAACTGTTATGTCACTTCAATACTCAAAAAAATACACACTCTATTTTTGGACTCTAACTTGGAAGACGTTCTTAGCTAAAACAATTTGTATATGCCCAGAAACAAAGATAATGCTTACCACTTTTTAAAACATCTTATGTAAAATATTTTTCAAATAAGAAAAGTTTACACAAAATAACTAAGTCAAGAACTCACCATAGCGATAAAGCGACCAATGAAACAGAAGTATGAAAGATGATCGGGATTAATGGTTGACGCAGGGTTAATCTGCAGGCAGTAGTTGTTCTTGCCAGCATACTCAAATAAACAATACATAGGGTTCAGAACTTCATGGGAAAGTAAGAAAAACCATTCTCTGTAAGAAAACAAATTGGGTGTTTATTTTACGCTCTTCCTCACTATAACACGCTCAGTTTGACCTCTGTATATTTGTAAGGGGATGTCTCCTCAACTTCCACTTCAATCACGTAGATCCTACTCTTACTTTCCAGTGCCGATCAAATCTGACCCCAGACATTGTCTCCTGTCTTATACAGCTTATTATCTGTGTCAGTTGCTGAATACTGTAGTAATAACTTTTTATTATTATTTATTTTTTATGCATATGACTTACATCTCCCAGAAAACTCTATCTATATGTTCAAAGGCAAAAATCACATTGGTAAACACTTCTTGAACTCTTAGATCTCTGGGAATGCAGTGCAGCTTCCTGCACTCCAGGTCACCCTTCTATTCTTAGATCGTGTGGGCATTCAATGACCTATAAATATAGGCTTTAAGAAATATGTTAGCCATACTTACAATACACAGCACAACTGCTAGAGAGTAGTTTTAATTTAATTTTGTTAATACATTAAAAAGGGAACTAAAATAACTAGGTGAAATCTCTAAACATGACAAGAATTTTCTAATTTACCACCTACCTATTCTGCTTCATTTGAAAAAAAAAAAAATCCAATACAGAAAATACAACCAGATAAAAGATCAGTAATTCACATTGTTTTGTTTTGTTTTTTAATCATTTTCCAAAGGATCTTCTTGACAGGCATTTTTTCTAAATCAAGGTTCCATTTATCAAATGCCTCTTGCACTCACGGGCAAATAGAAGAGTTTTTCTTCTCTAGATGAGTCTCATGGTCTCTACCAGCCTTCATCTCCATTGCCCTTACTTACTGTTTTCCTAATAAAAAGTACTATTTATTTAGGGGTTTGGGGTAGGGGGGAAGCTGGACATTTCTCCAGAGAAAAGCAATTATTCTGCTTCAGATAAGTAGTGTCATGTGAGAAGGAAAACGGTTTAGTGTTTTTAGAGTGAAACCAGAAATCTTGAGTCTTAAACACTGACTCATGATTTCTGACAGTTATCAAGTAACTGAACGATTTTAATATCAAAACAGAAGTCACTCTGCATGCTAAATGCAGTGAGCTGATCTGTTTACAAACTCTTTCCTAAAGCTTTAAAAATGTAATACAGGAAACTGCCTGAAAGGTAGAAGGAGGGACACAGAAAATAAGACCCCAAACATGGTCATCTGAGAAGTAATAAACACCAACCATAGAAGATGCTGGGGTAAGACCTATCCTTAGTTAGAATAACTGAGCAGATCTAAAGAAAATTTGTTTAGATAAAAAACTCCTAGAAATAATGTCTAGTTATCTCAGATCACAGTGTCCTTAGAGTAGCCCAGAGAAAGTGAATGCATTAGGAAGAATGGCTATAAGGCACTTTGCATATCACCAGATAATTAGCAGAAGAAATTCATAACTAGAAAGAAGTAGAATTCATTTTAGACCAATCTCTCTCTATATATCAAAACATAAAGAAATACAGGAAGTTGAAAAAATTGTGACATGAGATAAGCTAACAGAGCCTAGACAAGAAATTGCAAACAGCAGGAGAGGAAGGCCTCCTATGCAATGGACTGACACAGTGACTGGGGTAAAAGGGGCAGGTGTGTTGGAGACAGTGAGCTTGGCTCAGGATAGGGCAGGTTTCAGAGCTACCATGCATAGGGTCGCTATGAGTTGCAAGCAACTTGATGGCATATAACCAACAATAGGTATATTTGCTCCTTGAGATGCTAGGATATCTATTTTTGTCAGCTGGCCATAAAAGCATGATTAAGTAATTTTTCATAGTACACAAGGTTACTGGAGTCAAAATGGACTACAAAGCAATAGCACTGGTATAAGTTTTTCAAAGAAAAACAAGTTCTCATTGAGTTACTAAAGAAACATACAAGTCGAATGTATCATTACAAAGATTTAGTGAAACTTTTACTAAAAATATAGTCAAATCAAGTTTAGATGATGCAAATATGAAAAAAATGGAAATTAAAATAGTTGCACTCACAACTCACAACGAGTTGCCTTGAAAGTGTCTACTTTTAACAATACAGTGCATGAAAAAATGTCATACTCAAGACGCAGATTGACATGAAAACATATACAAAATCAACTCATGCTGAATAAACCAGTAAACTAAAAAACAAAACAAATCCTTAAAAAGAAAAAATAACTCACGCTATTATAATGGCACAAAGTAATATCCTCACATAAACTGTTCCAGGAGTTATAGGATATTCCTATACAATGAACTACTATTCAATAATTTTTTAAAAAATACATTCACTTTGTCTATATAGTGCTGTAGAAAGATATCCATGATGTATAAAATGACAAAAATGAAGTTTCTGTATCATGTGCACTGTATGATTACTTAAAAAATAAAAACAAAACCAATCATCTATCTTTTCAAGAAAACAGCCACTGTATACAGTAAGATACACTTGTATCAAAATATCTAGTATGTGTTTTTTACCTTGCTAAACCACCATAATCAAGTCCTTCTTCTCCTCGAAATATTACATATAATCGCCTCCTCAAGTCATATGGTTTTAATGCCATAATCTATTAAAAATAAAAAACACAGATATTTAACAATGTAAGTTTAATTCACATGAATTAAGTTTAAATTTCATCTGTATTTTTAAAGCTATTTTCTTATCTTATACGTTTCCTTTAACTCAGGGGATCAACTGATCTGTTCTATAAACTAAATAAAAATATAACTATTCTGTTAATCTTTCCTCCAATTTATTTCCATATACACCTTTCTCCTCTCCTGGTATTAAACAAATCAACTTTGCATTGATACCAAGAGAGAAAAAGCATGTCATAAAAGTCTTCGGGGTAAGAAAATACTCCCTCTACACACTCACGCTGCAAAAAAGTACTGTATCCTTTGACCAGCTGGCTTGCCAGAATTAAAAAAAAAAAAGGAAAATCAAGTTCATCATAAACTTAGATATAACTAAAATAAAGTGGAAAAATTTTATTTTAACACTTTATTTTGCTAAAAATGTATCCATTTTTAAAAATCCCCCACTTTTGATAGAATAAGCATTTTATCCAAAGTGCAGTTGTTAATAAACTGAGCTAGGCTTTCAATATTTGACTTTAGAATGCTATTCTATTTTAACTTGTACAAAGTCTAGGCAAAGTCCCAGAGTACTTTGTATACATAAGAAATTTTGGGTCATCATTGTAGCATTTTCGAGGGGAATGAGAACAAGAAAATTCTTCCTCGTCATAAGAAAAGGAAAAACAAGAACTGACAATATTCAGATATTCTGAAGATAATTCATGATAGGTAGACATCATGTATTCATTTAATTCAACCACCAAGTACTTACTGAATGCTTGCTACAAGCAAGGTTTATTATATATTCTGGGCAAAACAGCAGTAAACAAACCATTTTCTCAAGTAACTTAAGGTCTAGCAAACAGAGAAAGATAACACATATACACTGTCACATGATGACGGTGCTACAAGGAATAAAGTACCATAAAGGGGCTGAATATGACTGTGAGGGGGTGAGCAGAGAACCATGTTTTATATAATGTGCTCAGAAGAGTTTCTCTATGATCATGATTATTTCAGCAAAAATATAACAGTAAGGTGACTTATGAATTGAAGTGTGTCCCCCCAAAATATGTTTAGACTTTGTTAGGCCATGGTTTTCAGTATTACAGAATTATCCTAGGTACTATAAACCCTAACATCTATGATGTTAATGTGACAAGATTAGAGCCAGTTACATAATCACATAATCATTCCTGTGATGGTTCTGTCAATTAGCGAGTGGCACACATCACTATAAAGTGGGTCACAGCCCTGAATTGCTGTTAACGAGAGCTTCCCTGGGGTGTGGCCTATATCATCTCTCATCTTATAAGAGACAAAGAGAGAGAGGAGAATAGAGAAGGAGACCTCAGTACTACCAAGAATAAAAGTCGAGAGTGCAGTGCCTCCTCTGGATCCAGGTTCCTGCTGGGATAGTTCTAGAATCAGGAAACAGAAAAGGACACCTTTGCCTAGAGGGAGTACCCTGATTTCAGGCTTCTTGTCTCCTAAACTGTGAGAGCAGATATTTCTTAAGGCTCTCTCTTTATGTTATCTCTGTGTATGGCAGCACTAAATAACTAGTTACCAAAAGTCATACTCAATGCTGTTGACTCAGAACTGATTCATAGTTGGGCCTCCAGTTGGTTTTCCAAAGCTATCAACTGCTCATCTTTCTCCAGTGGAGCCACTAGTAGATTTGAACAATCAGAGGCATCAACTGTGGGTTGGCATCCAAACTGAACATAGAATGTACCAATTTAACTATATGTGGGTGGTGAGTTCTAGTGACAATGTGGTAAGGAACTATACTGTAAGCCTCAAGTCCACCAGCTGCTCCACTAGCTGGGAGTCTAGGCAATCTCCTTCTGTGGGATTTACAGCCTCTGACAACCCACTGGAGGGTCAGCTATGACTTGGTTCTGATTCAATGGGAAATAACAATAAATAATGAGAAGTAACTACAGAAACAGTTTTGCTTGAATTAATAAATTCTTATCAAGTGAGTGTCAAAATGGGCCAATGAATTCTAAGCACTGTTCAAGCTTTACATTTATTTGGAAGTATGCATCTAAATTTATAGTAGAATTATTTTGGCTCTCAGACATTAAGGTGCTGAAGTACTCCTACATGTAAAATGGGTAATGGCAGGCATTATCTCTTAGGGATGTTGTGAAAATGAATGAAATAAAATAATAAATACAAGATGCAAGGACTGGATAATAACTATATATGGTAGCTTTTATTATAACTATAGGTTCTCAGTAAGTGGGAGCTATTATTATAGTTATTCTGCAATAGTTCCAAATTTTTAAATCTAAAAAGATGAGTACTATCCTCTCATGTGATTTACTGTCTCTGAAAACCCTTTGGATGAACAGCTACAAGTTGGTTCCAATTCAACAATATTTAACTGCAATAATTCCTTAAAGACGTGCAGAATACAAGGAGAGAGACATTAATGCTCTATTCTCCTAACACTCTGCTCACCTGTTGGAAGGAATCTTCAAACAATGTCTGGCGGGACACGTTGATCTTCACATGACTGGGTAGTGCATTAGACTAGAAACAAAAGTAACCCATAATATCATGTAAGCTAAAGTATATTCAGTGTGTAAAGATAAGATGTAATGATTATAAACATAAGATTTATTTACCACTGTAGTACCTGGCACAAATAACGGAAGTGAGCAAGTTTCCACCTAAAGCTGCGTTCGTAAGCGATTTGTGGACCACCTTTAGTCCTAAGGAAAAACAGTAACAAATTATGTAGTCATTTATAATAAAATGTATTTAGTATTTAGTATTCAATATTAAATTGAACAAACCCAGAATCTTATAATTAACAAACAGTAGAACAGTACATTATTTATTGTAATGAAATAACAAAGCATTTAGCGAGTCAACAAGAAGGTGGGCAATGATGGCTATTATCTCCACACTGCCAATGAGTCAGAACTGACTCAGAGCTGACCCTCCAGTTTTTCAGAGGTTGTAAATATCTTGAGAGGAGAATGCCCCCTTTCTCTCATGTGCAATTGGTGGATTTGAACCATCTGCCTTTAGTCTGGCAGTACAACTAATTACCCCTACGCCACTAGAGCTCCAATCACAGTAGAAGGAGAATATACTCACAAACAGAGGGAAATTATATGCAAAGATTTGTAAAGTAGTTCATTCCAAGGAACACGTAACATTTGAGGCATGCAGCCCAGCTGGTTAAGTGAGGACAGGCAGAGTGGGCGGCATCTAGGAATGTAGCTTTACAATATGCTTTGACTCACACTGAAATGACTGGGCCTCTTGTCTAAGGGTCTACAAGATGGACACAGAGAGCTTCCACAGTCACAGGGAATACTTTAGAACGAATGGAAAGCTATTTTGTGCTGTCATATTCAAGTGATTCATTCATTCAACAAATACTTGCTGAATGCATCTGGCCCTCTCTGCTAAAGAGAGAGCATTATTTCTTAATAAAAACACAAAAAATGCCCGTTTCTATGGACTTTATTTACTAATGAGGATGAGAACTCTGGGACTGATCTACTGAGGAAGTGAGCTCTGCCGGCCTAGCGGGGAGGGAGCTGCACAGCTTAACCCAAAGGTGGTGCTTCTTTGGGTTGGAATCCAGGAATGACTCTACTGTGGAAAGACGGCCAATCTCCTCTCACTCAATTACAGCCTTCAAAACCTGCTGGAAGGTCAAGGAAGAGTTGATTATGACTTGATGACAAAAGAGAAAAAGAGAATGCACAGGTTTCATGGGGACAATCATGAGGACGTCCACCACTGACACTCAGGTAGAGAGACCACGTAAGCAGGTCAATGGATTCCTAAAGAAAGGTCTCGAGAGAGCAGTGAGCTAGATACATCACTTAAAAGTCCTCAAGATTTGGATGCTTGCAAAGTATGACAGGAGGTTTAAGTGTCACTGAGTATAGAAAAACAGGGACAGCTCCAAATATATTTTAATGTCAACAGACTATGGGGGGAAAAAAAGGGGGGTTAAATGAACTTTACAGAAAAAAGCCAGAAGGGGAGAAGTAAATCAAGAAAGTGATTTATTCCACATTATAAGGATAGATTTATTGTGCCAAATGCTCCTGATGACTTAAGGCTGGGAACCCACTCCAGGACTAATAACACAAAAGTCAGTATGGCCCTTGACAAAGTCAGACAGTGGAACTTCTTGGAGTCAGTTGAAGAAGTTTATAGTTCTCCTGTACAAACATTAAATACCAAATTACAGATAACTTCAAGGCAAATGGAAATTTCAGAACACGGAATTGTGCTCATCCAACAGCTATATGACAAGAGGCAGCTGTCTGAATAGAACAAAGAAACACTATGCGGTTAAAAATCAGGAAGAGTGTGCATCAGGGTTGGAACTTTTCTCCATTATCTAGTCAATTTGTATGCTGAGCAAATAATTTAAAAAGCTGGAGTGTAAGAAGAAAAATGTGACATCAGGGAAGAGAAAGACTCAGCAGTCACCTGTGTGGTGGAGGTTAACACGCTCTTACTTGTAGAAAGTAAAAAGAACTTCAAAGACGTGAAGAGAAAAAAAAAAAACGCTAGTTTTCAATATAGTTTACATATCAACATCAAGAAAACAAAAATCCTCACCACTGCACCAAAAGACAACATTGCGATATGTGGGAAAAAGAATGAAGTTGTCAACAATTCTTTGGATCCACAATGAACACCCATGGCAGAAGCAGTCAAGAGACATGCTGCAGTGGGGAAATCTTGTGTCAAGGACCTCTCCAAAGAGCTAAAGAACAAGGATGTTAGTTAAAAGACTAAGGTGTGCCTGATGACGGTCTTTTCAACCATGCATTTCCAAGCTGGATAATGAGTAAGGAAGACAGAAGAATCGATGCCTTTTAAGTGGGGTGCTGGTGAATAGTACTAAATATCCCATGGATTGCTCAAAAACCAAACAAATCTTACAGGAAGTCTTACAGGAAACAATCAGGCTGCTCCTTAGAGGCAAAGATAGGGTAACTTGATCTCATATACTCTGAGCATGCTTCCAGGAAGGACCAGTTCTTGGAAAAAGGTATGATGCTGGAAAAGATGGATGGTCAGTCAAAGAGGAAGACTCTCAATGAGACAAAGTGACACAGTGACTGCAACAATGGCCTTAAACATGGCAGAGCCGGTGAGGACAGTGCAGGACAGGGCAAGGCTCTGACCTGGTGTTCACAAGGACACTTTTAAGTTGTAGCTGGCTTGACAACTATAATAAACGGCAGAACTTAAAAAAAAGTATTATTATGGACAGCAACTATAGTAAAATGCGGATGAAAATTTAAGAGTAGAAAAACTAGAATCAAGGAAATGAAACCACCAGACTGGAAAGAGTAGAAAGTTTACACATTGTGAAAAATTTAACTAGTTATCATGCAACTATTTCTGAAAAACTTGTTGAATGGGAAATTATTTCTGTATAAATGTGCACTCATAATTAGAACTGTCATGCAATAGATCTGTAAGGTTAGGAACTGTTCTGAACGTTTCATTTTCTGTGACAAACAGAGATATGTCTGTATGCTGATGAAAAAGCCCTAATAGGGAAAGTTAAAAATGGAGATACAGGATAAAAAGTGCTAACTTCAGGAGCAATTAAGGAGAAAAAGACAGAAGATCTAGTGCCCCAGCTGAGAGCCTTTCTTAGAAAGAATCACAGTTCATCTACAGGAAAAAGAAGGACTACAGACATTGGTCGGTAAAACAGTAGAATAATCTGCGATATACCTTTTATGATTATGACATTGTGAGCATGTGTGTGTAACAAAGATATCAGATGTAAAATAGAGAGTGTGTGTGTGTGTGTGTGTGTGTGTGTGTCTGGCAAAGATAGCACATGTAAAATTGTAAGAATAAAAAAGAGTGAGTGAGTGAGTGTGTGTGTGTGTGTGTGTGTGTGTGTGTGTGTGTGTGTGTGTGTGTGTGTGACATCACATGAGAAATTAAGACTGAAAAGTCTTCAACTGCAGGAGACAGAGTGCCCTGGTGTGAAACCCAGCTCCTTCCCTAGGCAGTACCACTTTGTAGGAGTTACGTATGTTCTTTGTATGTAGTTTTACAAATGGGTAAAGGGTGAAATAATAGTGCTTACAGTTAAGGGAGTTGTTGGAAGATAAAATGAGCTATTATATGCAAAGAGTTCTAGGCACATAAGAATGGTCATGTGTTTGCTACTATTAAACAACTACATGTCACAAATTTACTGTTATTTGGAAGAATAAAGATAAGTAATGGTAAGTTTTCTCGAGTCAAAAAATAAGGTCTGTTGCTAAACTAGAGAGGAAGAGTCATATCCTCATTACACAGAAATTTAAGAAAAGCTTCAGGTTTCCACTTACACAGATGACTTCCCATTCCGAGGGTCTTTAAATGTTGTTGTTCTTGTGTTATGATCGACAAAGTATCGAACACCTTCTCGTGTGTACCTTATCTCCCAGCCTTCTGGCAGGGGTTCTTCATTCTGTAGGCTAATAAGATCAGAGATAAAATCACATCTTAAACACTTCTTGGGCATTAAAAATATCACTTGAAAAAAAAATCACTTGACTTGATTAAATCCACAGATAACATGCAAGTTGACTTAACAAGCAAGTTGTTTTTAAGTACCGAGTAGGACCCATAGTGACCCTATGAACAGATCTGAACCCTGTTCTATCCTGTGCCGTCCTCACATGTCCTGACACCAAGCGCCCATCACAGCAGTAATCACGCTATTCCACCTGACTGAGGGTCTTCCTCTCTTTGGGTGATGACCCTCCACCCTTCCCAACATTATGTTCCTCTCCAAGGAATAGCCCCTCCTAAAAACATGTCCAAAGTATGTGAGCTAAAGCCTCCTCGTTATTGCCTCCAAACAGCAGTGTACACATACCCTTGAGTTCTTGGGTCTTCCCACTGGGTTGTTTTTGTATTATGATTCACAAAGTAAACCCTGTCCGTTGAATCTACCCTTTTTTCTGAAAAAGAAAGTAAGCATAATATATAGGAACTATCTGACATATGCACCTTGCAAATGTATTTAAAGACAACATATTAACTTACCCCAGCCTGGTGGCAAAGGCCCATATGGGTCATTTTCCGCAGCTAACATAGAAGCCTGAGCAGAAGAGTTTGGAAGGGGAAAAAACAAAACCCAGTAATACTATTTTAATATAAAAACAAAGATACAAAAAAAAAAGATACACTAAACACAGAATAAGTTATCTAGTTTTATATAAAACATAAGGGAACATAACATAATAATATCAAGACATAGAAGTATTAAAATGTCATGATATTAAGTGAACTCAACTGACAAAATGATTTAAGACATGGTTAAACATCTACCAGCTGCTCCACGGGAGAGATTGGCGATCTTCTCTGGTGCTATTTATTACCTCTGAAAACCTACTGGAGGGTCAGCTATGAGTCACTTCCAACTCAAGAGCACATGACAACACTACCAACACTTCTTCCATAATGATTTTTATTGGCAAATGGCAAGATGAGATGGAAGAAGATGCTATAGAAAATAGGATGCCTTATGAGGCAAAAGATCATCACAGTAATCTTAAGAAATGTCTTTCTTAAAGTCAATTTAAAAAAAATAAAAATTTTATATAAACCGTAATGTATATAAGATAGTCATAATACTTATTCTTACACATTAGAAATATAGATTCTTGAGAAAATATAAAATATTCAACTATAGATTTTAAAGAGTGGCGAACAGAACTATTACCAAGCCCTGTTGTGGATGGGCTGACAGAATAACTGACTGACCAGTTGTGGCCAACATGATAGAGGCAGAAATCCTTAGCGAGGGCACCCTTTCTCCAAGATCAATTTGCTAGGGAACTTTCTCTTCCCCTTTCCTGTTCTCGCCAGATTATGGAAATGCAGATGGCAGCGGTTCCATATGGACGTGGAATCAGCCATGAGCACAACAGTTACTTCAGAGTAAAAAAGAGAAAGAACTTGATTCCTGGCACTACTGAGCCAATGCAGTATTAGCCTGGATATTTACCAGCATCAATGCTGTATGAGGTTAAACTTCAACCCACTTAAACCATTGGGAGGAGGATATTCTGTTATTTCCAGGAAAGCACACACACTTAAGATATATGCCTTTTACCTCAGAGACTCAAAGTTTTCCTGTGGACAACTTAGTCTAACACAAAAGCAAATAAACAGACACAGCATGCAATTCTTGTTTGATATAAACACGAACAGTTGAACTGTGGACTCTGACCAAAGATTTTGGAGGAAGTCATCAGAGCCGACAAGTGCAAGTAGAAAGGGCTGCTAGAGAAGCTGGACTGTTCTGCTCCCTCCCTCCCTCCCTCCTTGGGACTTCCCAGTTACCCTCTGAAGGAAAAGCCAGTCTGAGGCAAGGTTCTCGAGATATTATTTCTATTTTCTTTTTGAGTGTCTTGTCTGCCTCTTTCTCTATCCTGTGGCTTCCATATTTTGAGTTTCCACAAGCTGCCTCAAAGCACTATTTAGAGATGTCCAGTATTATATTGTTTCTAGTTCTTAGAATAAAACTTTGCAACATCTTTGTCAACACCCCCTCCCCCTTTGTTTTATACCTATTTACTATGAAAATAAAGACATACTAATTTGTTTTAATTTCTATACAGCAAGAGAACTTTTGGACAAACGTATGTCAAATCCCAAAATTCTCTTTAGTGAGTATAACAGATGAAGCCATTACTTATTAGAACGTAGGATGAAAGAATAACCAGCAAGGGAGAAGACTGGTCCTAAGAAAAACCACAAGGTTATTGGTTTCATTTAAAGCAAACAAAATGATTATCATTAAAGGCAGAGAACAGGAATTAGAAAAGACATTACTGAAAACTGTATTTGTGAGCCTTTAATAAAGATATGTAACTAGATGTTATAGTTACATTAGTCAGTTATGTTTTTAAAAACCCAAAGTGCTTATTTATCAGAAACACACATTTATTAAATATTAACTGTAATCAGAGTATAATATTTAAATACACACACACACACATAAAGTTTCTATGTGCGGTTAAGTCAGAACCAACTTACTGTTGACCCTCCAGCAAGACAACAAATCATACTAGAAGCCTACCAATCCTCCCAAGGAGCAGCTGGTGGATTAAACCACATGGCACTGGGTAGGCAGCATAGGTTCTTATCACTAAGCCCCCATCATTCTCTTACACACACCCCCCTCTCCAAAGTAGAAAAGGGCAAATGCCTAAGAGAGAACGTTGTATTAACTTAATTTGCTAATTACCGAATAGAGGTATCGTTGGTTGAACTGTTGCATAGCTCCCTGCAGTTGGTTCCGCTGAGACTGCCACTGTTCAAAGTTACGGACAGACTCCATGGTTGGTCGCTGCCATGTTGTTGTTCTAGTGTTATGATCCACATAATAAACTCTTCCACGATCATCAACTCTCCTCTCCCAACTACCAAAATAAAAATACACAATGAACTCAGTAAAATGAAAACAAACAATAAACTCAGTAATCTCTCAAAATATTCTAGGACATTTTTAGTAAATACTTCAATGGGGTACTGTTGTTGTTGACTGCCAACAAGTCAAACATGACTCATAGCAACCCTATTAATAAAAGGCCTGAAGCCTTTTTTTATAACTATTGACATTTATCAAAGCTCATAGAGTTTCTAGAGGTATGTTGTTTAGGAAGTGGATGCCACTCCTGCTTCCGAAAGTACAAATACTGAAGTGTAAAACCCAAACCATTGCTGCCTAGTTGATTCTTACTCATAGAGAACTTTCGTAGCTTCTACAGCTGTAAATCACCAGAGGAGGAGACTGTCCTGTGGTGGTTTTCAGAGGCAGTTAATCAAACGGGAGGAGAATGCACATCTTTCTCCTGCGAAGCAGACAGTGGATTCAAACAACATGCTGTGGGGATTGTAGCACAGCTACACTAGGCCACACAGCTCCTTTTTGGAGGTATATTCTAATTAAAACATGAAGGCCAAGGCTGATTTATTCCATCCATAGAAAGGAAGTAGTGCAAAAAAAATACAAAATATTTTGCCTTGAACTTTCTTGACTTTGAATGTGTTTTTTGTCTGCAACTCTGTATCAATGAGGTAACAGATAGGAGACACAATATTCAAGGCTGCTAGTCAAGTGTTTAAATGTTTGTGAAATTTAAGTTGAGTCTACAAGGACAGACTAGCAAACATAATAATCTCTACGAGTGACTACAGTGGGAGGAATATAAATGGTACAATTCAAGCAAATATCAGTAGAGTATTTGTGAAGCAATAGGAAAAGAGAAATACAAAGGTTAAGAAAAGACAGTTTTGAAAGGCCTAATAACCATCCAGTTGATTTATTATGTCATAAAAATGTTTTTATTCACTTAAAATCCTCTACTATGAATTTAAGGAGCCCTAATGGTGCACAGATTAACTTCCTTCCTATCCACTATCCACTATTAGCTGTTTGAATTGCCTTAGAGGTCCTATAAAGACCCAGTGATCTGATTATAGCCAAGGAAACCTTCTGGGTAGCTCTGTCACGTGGGACCACTGCTAGAGTAGAAACTGATACAACAGCCCCAGCGACATTATGAATTTAGGAGTTCCTAAGTGGGACAATAAGCTAAGTACCTGACTCATGGCTGAAACAGTCCTCTAGAGGTGCCTCTCAAGACAGGCCTGGTGATTGGTTTCTGAGCGATCACAGCCCTGGGATCCAGGCTGAGCAGATCTTTACTGCACTCACAGTGCCATCATCACGTGAAATCAACAAGATGGCAACAGTGACATCACTAATTAGTCCCTGCAGCTCACTCTTTTAAGCCACTCTAGAATTTCTATAGCATTTCTTCTAATGAAATGAAAACATTTTGATTGCTATCTATAAGGAATCATACACCTAAACTGCCTTAGAGATCTCTTTCATATCTTAAAAATACTAGAAAACTATGCAACAATGAATTAATAAAAATTTAACTTTTCTGCAAACTTTTGTTAAAATCACAATTAAAGAAAAGCAAACCAAACCAAATATCCAGAAACCAATCTGGACTAAAATTCTGTAACTGCTCTTAACAGCTCATGCCAATATTTGACATCTTTTGGGAATGGCCTTTATATTATCTAACTATACAAAATATAATATCAAGAATAAATGATTTCTTAAGCATTCATTATTCATACATGCAAATAAATTTGGTAAGGAAACAATAGTGCAGATTGAAATTTATATAGTACTAAAAGAATTTACAAATTACAGATACAATATGAACTAACTAAAGATGCATAAGGCTGTTCCACATTACCCTGGAGGTAAAGGCTGTGGTCGCTCCCACGTGGTCGTTCGGGTGTTATGATCCACATAATAGGTTCTACCATGAGGATCTTTTCTCTGCTCCCACCTTGATAATGATAAAAAAAATAATAGTAAAAAAAGAGCAGAGTAGGCAGCCAAAAAAAAAAAACTTTTTGATAATGAGAAGCTTTAAAGGTTGTACATATTTTTATGTTCTTTCTTAATTATCAGTGGTTTTATATTCTTAACTATTCCCTTCTCACGAACTGTACTGGGCAGTTAGATACTCAATTTCTTATCAGGATGGGGTAGAATAATATCTAAAAATGTAAAAGTTGTTAGTTTACAGAGTTCCAATTACCACAAAACAAATGTAGTTAAGAATGCAACAACTTCCAGACGAATTTCCAAGGCAAAAAGCATTAAATGTTAGTGAAGTGGTATTTATTTTGACCTATAATTGAAAAGATTTTATGGAAATTAGTTTTAAAGAAACAAAGTTGTGACTCCATCTTCCACCACCGTCTGTAACAAAACTCCTGAGTAAACCGCTGTGAGAAGGAAAAAAAAAAAAAAGAAACAAAGTTGTGATACAGCGTCATGAATTTCTTTTTCCTTCTATGTGCCAATGATGTCTTCTCTTTCTGCATACCTATCTATGCATGTGCTCCTGTGGGTGAGGCTCTGGATTTATCTTGATCTTATCTTTTTCTGTTTGAGTTTCTAATGTGCTGCTATTCTTTCATTTTCCCTCATCTCTTGCTCTCCCCTTTATGGTATCTATGTCTTCCTCTTTAGTCATCCATTAAAATAATTTAGAAGAAAAACTTTAAATGCAAAACACCCTATCATGTCATATTTTGAGTTTAATATTCTGATTTTTAATTTTAATGTAGAATAATTGGGAAGTATATTCCTTTCTTTGAAACACAGGCACTCCAAGTTAAATTTTATTTTAATGAGTTAGCATAAATAGTATTTCTCTATATGATGGTCATACGTATTCCTTTTTTTTCCCACTAAATGTATACTTAAAAATAGAAAATAAAAATAATTTGTTTAAGCCACATTTCACAAACTTGTCACAAAATTTTTTGTTGTAATCACGAACATTAAAGATGCTAGAGTTCCGGCAAGCTCTGGTGGCCTAGTGGCAAGAAGGTGTACTGCAATCCAGAGGTGGACGGTTCAAATCCACCAGATGCTCTGCTGGAGAAGGAGGAACAATCTCCTCCTGTACCAGTCAGATATGATTTGATGGTACACACACCCACAAAATAATAAAATTAAAAAAAAAAATAGATGCTAGAGTTCATAACCCCCAATTACAAACATTATAAAACTTAGCTACTATCAGTCATACCAACAGCGTGATCTTAGTGGAACTTTCCTGGTGCTGCGAATCCCATATAAATCTTTACAGAAGCAGACTGCCTCATCTTCTCCCACACAGTAGCCAGTAAGTGGGTCTGAATCATCAAACTTCTGGGTAACAGCCAAGTGCTTAATTCATTACACCACAAGAGCTTCTATGAGTTATGACTGCATTTTGGTTTGCTAATTATCACTATGCTTTCAAATTTTAGATTTAAGCATTAATGATAAAATAATTTGGCTAGTTTGTATAAATAATTTAACTAAAAGTAAATAAGTAGAAACTTGAGCTTTATCTTATTGTTTCTGAATATTAAGAGTCAGTGAGAAGACAGGGCTTAAATATGAAATGCATTTTCAATGTTTTGGGAATAACAGTAATAAATCAAGTTCAAAATGCAAATTGCTGGGGAGTTGGTTCTAACTCACAGGTGACTCTCCAGCAGGCTTCTGAGAGTGTAATTTACAAGGGAGATTGCCCATCTTGCCATGAAGCTGCTGGTGGATCTGAACTGTCAGAGAGGCGTGGCCTTTGGGATAACAGAGCAACTCTCAGTGGATTAGGCCACCAGGCTCCCTTATATAGGAGACAAAATACAGACTTGTTTTTATGAAGGCTTAACTGTCCAAAATTAATACCTAAAAAAATTAATCAGGGAGCTCTGGTGCCCAGTGGCAAGAAGCTGCACTGTAATCCCAGAGGCATGCAGTTCGAATTCACCAGATGCCCTGCTGGAGAAGGAGGGGCAATCTCCTCCTGTGTCAGTTATATCTGATTTGATGGTAAACACACAAAAATAATAAAAAAAAATTAGGAAAAAAAAATTTAATCAAGCTTCCTAAACTCCCAGTTAATGGTAATTTTACTATTTTTAATAGGTACACGCACATACTCTCTCTCACTTCTCTCTCCTATACGCAGTCCTTAAGTTCCTTTTATTCTACAGCAAAAAAATCCCAGTTACTACTCTTTCTTCACAAATGAGGTAGGCTATTTTTGATTCACCTTTGTTATGTGCCTTTACAAAGTCATTTAAGTCGTGTTGTCTATGAGACTGATTATGAAAAACCACCTCATCACATTCCCCACTCCACAAAGGCAGTATTTTTAACTATTTTAACCAATTCTTTTGGTATCTATTTTTCTTAAATTGACAATTTATAATTTACAATGCAGTTGTGTTCCATTATAATGCATTGACTTTTCAACCTGAACCTTTAGTTCTCTTCCTTGCGTGTACGTATAAACTTTTGCACCAGCTTCACATACAGTTTCTAAATATATGCAATTTGATGTTTCCTTGCACTATGTTGTTGTGTACAACCTGACCCTCCAGTAGGTTTCTGGGGCAGCAAACTGCACAGAAGGGGACTGCCTATCTTTCTCCCACGGGGCAGCTAGAAGGGGCTTCAGACCGTGCAACTTTGGGGTGGCAAAGCAATTCTTTTCTACTAAGCTACGGGAGCTCCTTTCCTTATAGTTATGATTTTAACTATGTGAACTTTCCTGACAGCTGAACCGTGAAACAACATGATTTAGGAAAAACAAACCCCAAACACATTATTTTTACTGAGAATTCATTCAAACAAAAATAAGTAGATATTGCATGGTTTAAAATTGGGAAATGTGAGTCTCAGGTTTGGATCCTTTCTCCAAACATATACAAGCTGTACAGAGAACAAATAATTTGAGAAGCTGGATTTTATGAAGAAAAATGTGGAGGACTGGAGAAAGATTCATCAACAACTTGTGTTATGCACAGATACAACCTTACAGAAAGTGAAGACTTAAACACTTACTGAAAATCAAAGACCACATCACTTTGAATATGGATTATTCTTCAACATCAAAAAGACACTACACATGCCCCTCTCCACTCTGAAATCCTTGGAAAGGGATGTCATGCTTGGGAGGGTAGAGGGACAGCACAGGAGAGGAAGACCCTCTATGAGATGAATTTATTCAGTGCCTGGGGTAATAGGGGTAGATGTGTTGGAGACAGTAAGACTGGCACAGGATAGAGCAGTGTTTAGGGCTGTTGTACAGAAGGTCGCTATGAGTCGCAGGCAACTTGACGGCACATAACAACAAATGAGAAACAACCAGCTACTTATGCTCAAGTTTGAAGCCTGGAGAGTAGATCATTAAAAACCCCCTAGAAACCAAGGTTAAATGAAGAAGCCCATGGTCATCTAAAAGGAGAACCTAAAAAACCTAAAAATGAAAGTAAATACTCAGATTAAGAGGATCTTAATATAAAGGTTTAGTCCTTTCCCTTTCATAGTAAAGTCTTTAACCACAAGAAATTATTATGTATCATATTCTAATTTATATTTCAAATTACTGAACTGTAGAAAAACTTTACACATCCATTCTATGGTCATATGTTACAAAAATATAGCTATTTAAATCTGCATCAAACACGCAAAAAACCTCAAACATACCCTGAGGGTAGAGTTTCTGTGTTGGTGTTTCCAGACTGTTGCCGTAAAGGTTCCACAGAGCCATCGGACTGTCTTATTTTGGCTGCTTCAAAGGCAGAACCATTTCCAGAAGTAGAGGTGACAGGGTCTAAGGTACTTCTAGCTTCAGATTCCAGTGCTGCACTGGTAGAAGGAATACATTCATTGTTTTCTGAGGAAGTTGGTGTTTCTTGAACTAAAGGGTCTTCGACAGTAGTACTAATGCAATCTGAAGCCATGGTGGTTTCTTCAGGCACTATTGCAGTCCTCGTGGTGCATTGATCTTCCACTAGTGCAGATGAGGATGATTCTCCATTAACTAAAAAGAGAAACGTGATTAGATGATCTAACAAGATGACAAAGAAGTCAATTACCTAATTGATTAATTTTACTTATTCAGAGACTATAGAAGATGTTTCTAATTGCTCGCATCTGAGGAATTAACAACATGCATGGGACAGTAATGTAACTTAAGGAAAACATTATGATATTAAATGTACCTTTAAAGTACCAATTACAAAAGAAAGCCTTTATGGGCTATATAAAAATTTAAAGCTCTCCCAATCAACCTATTTTTCTCATGCAGAAATGTATCCCAAGTCTTTTTCTGTCAGTAATAGAAATGTGTATTATATCTATCATATAATAGAAATCTATATTAATGTTGAAGATGGTATTACTGGAATGGAAAAACCTTACAAAAAACCAAGACACAAAAGAAAAAAATCATAAACCACCCAGGAATCCATTCTTCACTGAAAAATAATACAATACTAGGATGCAATGAAATACGTTTCCTCGATTTTTAAGTGCAATTCATTAATTTCTCCTGTGTGTCACTATAAACAGGAGTCAAATGGAGTAAAAAATGCAAGAAGAATGGATTAGTGAATAAACCCTGATAGACTGTACAATAAAATCCAAATTGGAATTCAGGCATGAGACCTAATTATGAATGAGTAACCGAGCTCCAATGGCCTTGTGGGGAAGGAGTTGCGTAGCCAACACAAAAGCAAATGGTTCAAGTCTACCAGTGTGTCCAGGGGAGAAAAACAGGCAATCCCTTCTTGTATGATTTACAACCTCTGAAAACCTGCTCCAAAGTCAGCTACAAGTTGGTTCCAACTTGACAGCAATTAGTTTGAGGGGTATTTTAAATGGAGTATTTGGGTAGATTTTTAAACATTTAAATAGTGAAAAGACGACAAAAAAGGCACAGAAAAAGGAATAGTTTATTAAGAGAACAGCAGCAGAATTAACTAAGTTTTGTACCAAATATGGTGAAAAGGACAGCGTTAATGGGGATGTGGGGAACCAATAACCAAATCCAAGAAATAAAATATTTACATAACTACTCTTTACATAACAATCAAGAGTATGTAGAAAGAATGAGTTATCTTTTTCAAAGTAAAATAGCAAAATGGGAAAAGAGATTATCTTTGAGTAAAGCTAAAACTCAGCCTAACAAGAAATAGAGATTAAGTCTTTGTGTATGCTACAATGGAAAGGACACCATCCAGTTGATCAAGACAAAAACATCTCTCCCATATTTTATTTAAAGCGAATAATCTCAGTTTTCCTCAGAATAATCTCAAATCTTACTAAAACTATCTGATACTCATTCTTGGCTCCTGAGAAATAACCTATAAAACCTGGGACTTTCCCTGGAAGTTGAGGTATCCTTTACTGGTAAGTACTCCGTATCAGGGCTGACAGAGATTAAGGAACAGAGGTGACTCAGCCATGACAGAAAAGTCCACTATGTATTATCAGCTCACCTTCAGGGAGGGAACATTAACTGAAGCAATCAAGTGTATAGCACCCTTAGGATCCCAATAAAGTATCTACCAGACATAGAAGTTCCATGGGCTTCCTGCTTAGTGAAAGACATCAATGCATGTGGGAGGGTAGTGGGAGTCCTGTCTGGAACATGAATGCTCCACCTTGCAAATGTTTTCAGGTCTTGTCCTATGCAATTTGTCATTTGTATTCTTTTTTTAAAAAAAAATTTTTTTAAAATTATTATTACTTTTTATCTGTGTACTGTCAAATCAGATCTGACTGGTATAGGAGGCGATTATTCTTCCTTCTTCAGCAGAGCATCTACTGGATTTGAACCACGCACCTCTGGGATTGCAGTGCAGCTTCTTGCCACTAGGCCACCAGAGCTCACCATCATTTGTATTCTTTTTACTAAACTCAAAGCATAGCATGAGTTTTGTCAGTTACTACAGCAAACAATCAAGCTCAGAGGTACAGAAATATTACTATCATTTCATGGGGGAGAAAATTGGTAATTAGTGTATAGGTCCATAAAAACTTGTGCTTACCTCACAACTGATTTGTCTTTTGGGGATTACAATAGATGTTTTAGATCAATTATATCATTCAAGTTCATAACAGTCCAGTAAGTCAGCTAAGTGAGTATTACCCTTATTATTTTAAGTGAGGAGATAAAATTTGATGATATTTAAATTTGTCCAAGGAATACATAATTCTAAAATGCCAGTGTCTGAGCTGAATCAGTTTTGTCACTGTCTCTCCTTTTAAGGTTAAAATAAGTACTAATATTCAGCAACTAATCATACCAAATGGTCTTGTTAGTCAAGACTAAAGAGAAGTAAAAGAAAAAGAACCTTCGTGTAAGTATCTCTGGTGAGAGGGGAGAAAATAAAAGGCATGTTTTAAACTCATTAGCATATGTCTATAAACCTTTATCTGACCTTGGGGTCAAGGTCCACAATCCATAAGGTACATTTGAATTTAGACTGTCATATGGTAAATGCAGTATATTATACCAAGATCTGAGTACATTCTGATATTATCCATATAGTTCCCAACCTAGCAAAGTCTAAGTATAATCACACTAAGGGTGAAAAATATATCTTTTCCTACACATAAATATATATTATCCTAAATACATAAATAGCCTCATTTCAACTCATGTCATTTTTGACATCAAAATGGTCTACAAAACACCAAAACAAAAAACAACAGGAAACAACCTCTTTTGGAGATCCTAGGACTTAAGAAATACAGATAAGGATTAGTGATATGTAATATGATATTCCCAGATTATGTGCAACTTTAATACTGCTGTAACTACTAACTGATTTTAAGTCTTTAATTAGAGAAATGAATTAGTATTTTATCCCCCACTACCTGAAAGGTACCTAGATTCATCCTCCTAACAAGTGATGGAAGATCACGTGGTTGCTACCAACACAGTAGGTTCCGGAAGTCTCTTAAGCCGGCCAATGGGATGAATACAGCTGAAATGTCTTGTCAGATGCCACCAATAATAACCAGAAGAGATAATCTAAGTTTCATAATAACCCAGTAAAGTAGCTAAGTGATGAAGGTAGTATTCTTTTAAGTCTCTCATAACATGAAAGATGAACAGGTATAGCTTTGTGACACTATAATAAACACATCCACGTGACCAGGAAAGCAAAGTGAGCTGTGTTAAGAACCACAGGGCTGGATGTTAATGAAAGCTCTTCTACCTCCTAGATGTGGCCTCTCTATGCTTTAGTTCTTTCAACAGAAAAAAGGGGAAACCAATGTTACCCATTTTCAAAGAACCTAACTTGGGAGGGACTGGAGAGCATTATGCTGAGTGAACTAATGCAGTCCCACAAGAATAAATATTGTATAAAACCATTATTGTAGGATGAGTATAATGATTCAAGAGGGGTGAAGGGGCCTGGAAGTAGAGGGATGAGGATGTGTAGGGGGAGGAGGGATTAATCATGGGGTTGTGCAACTTGATGGGGGCAAATTGAGGGAAATTGAAAGAATTTGCTCTTAAAAACAATGTATTTGAATTTTGTAAATAAACTAGTAGAAAATAAAAAAAAAAATAAAAAGACTAAATTATACTGGGGGGGGGGGCGGGGAAGAGGTGCACTGTCAACCCAAAGGCAGAGGATCTGGAATCACTAGCTGCTCCATGGAGAAAGACAAAATCTCTTATGCAATTTGTAGCCTCTGAAACTCTGCTGGAGTTGTAAGTTGATTCTGACTCGACAGCAATGAGTTTCTTTTGCTTTACTTTGTGTCATTGGTGCAAACCGGGTTTGTCTATTTTCACAGATGTCTAATATTCCATTACATGAATATATACAACTAAAAAAAAACCCCAAAACACAACTCTTAAGTGTTAATCAATGGATATACAGTGCTCAGAAACATGTATCACACAAATAGTAGCTATTACTATTATTATTAATATTTCAATTGTCCTAGGCTTCCTTATAGTCAGGTTTTGAATATGTCTTCTTCTTCCTTGATACACAGTTGTTTTAAATGTCACAGAAATTACTTACAGTGGAACTTTCATTTCTAGTTCCTTTTATGTGTGTTCTATATTCACCTGGAGATTTCCAGGAAGGATGAAGGACAGAGTATGTGGAAGTAAATATAGTCTCACAGGTGTGTGGTAAGCTGTCGTGTGTCCTGGTGATAGGTGGTCAAAGTGCTCAGCAGCTAAGTACAAGGTCAGACAGAGCTTTGAACTCACTAGTCACTCAATAGATAAAAGAGCTAGCAACCTGCTCCTATATATACAGATCTGAGTCTAGAAAATTCTATGGGGCCGTTCTATCTGTCCTCCAGGGTCTCTAAGAGTTGACCTGACATCCTGGCACACAACACTGTGGAAGAGGTGTGCTATTCATATACCTAGTGGCCATATTTACAAAACTCTCAGGTTAACACGTGCTAAGTATCTGCCCATCCTAAGTACAAATACACAACTAAGACTTACCTATCAATTTCCTTACTGAATAGCCTCTTTACCTCTTCCTAATTTGTGAATATTATTTCGTCAGCAAATAATGGAAAAAACAGAGCATGAAATCAAAGATCAGGATTCCAATTCTAGCTCCAATATGTATTATCTGGTGGTCTTAAGCAAATGCTAATATTTCTGAGGTTTAAGAAACTCATCTAAATTAATATGTAAAGAATGAACAAAGGTTAATTTATTCATTTTACTGCTGAATCCACTGAAATACAGGGTTACTGAGGAAATTTTCCTGGTAACAATTCTATAAGAGAATAAAGCCCACTTCTAAAAAATATAAAACCTTCGGAGCAATCATTTTTCTTTTAAGTTACATGTGAAGAAGAAAAAATTTAATATTGAAAGAGAGATTAAAGGAAGTATCCATTACTAGTTTTTACTAACAAATCAACTGTTGTTATTCTATACTGTTGAGTTGGAACTGACTCATAGCTGATCCTCCAGTGGTTTTCAGAGGTAGTTAATCGCATGGGAGGTGAATGCCTATCTCCCGCACAGCAACTGATGGATTTGAACCATGCACTTATGGGTTGTCAGCACAACTTCTTATCACTAAGCCACCAGATCTTCCTCTGTGAACAAATGAGTAAGTTCACTAATTATAAACTTAGCTATTTAGGATTATATTTTGCATCATGAACTAAATAGTAATACTGTGTGGCATAAAACCTAAGAGTCTAGGTATCTATATGTACATGGATTGACAAAGTATTTTGATTCCAAATGAATATATTTTTGGAATATCTTAATTTTATAGAAATACATATTTTTGGAAAAAAAATCAGGAATAACAACTGAAAAATAAGAAAGACTGAACAAAAAGAGAAGTGCAGGCATAGAGACATAAAAACCTTGATTAACCTCTCACTTTAAAGATACGTCCTAAATAGTCATGCTCACCACTGCCACTGGCAGGCTCAGATGCAAGTGGTTTTGGAGCTGGTGTATTTTTGGGTCTGGCAGCAACCTGAGACGGAGATGAAGGTGTGTCTTCTCCATTAACTGCATATGAACAGCAGGAGTTCTGGGCTAGAGTTTCAGCAGGTACATGATTATCTATTCCATTAGTACCTTCAACAGCCAACCTTGAAAAGAAAGGATGCCCTGTGTCAATGAACTAAGTACAATTAAAACATTTCATCATAGTAACTGAAGAAGGGTTTACTAAGTTCTTAACACGTTGCCGCAAAAGACGGTAATACATAGAAGAAGAAAAAAAAATGTGTTTCTAAGCACAGTCATCAATTTAAAAGTGTACGGCAACATGTTAAGAGTTCCAAGTATAGAAAGTAATGAACAAAAAATGGCAAGCTTTTATCATATTAAAATGTAAATTACTTTCAACTCTAAATGCATCTGTTTGGTAAAATAAATAAAACAGTCAAGTACACGAACTCCAAATTAATTCATTCCTTCAAATGATTATCTGAATTGTATATTTTAAATATTTAAGACTATTAATCTTTGAAAGTACTAAAATAAGTATCAAAAAGTAATTATCATGAATTTGTAATAATCAATACTTTGAGGAAAAAGTTCTTTCACTGTTATACAGTTCCCCACTCCCTAGTCCACTTTACTATGTAGCTCTTATTCTAGACTCTTGTCATGTCATTAATATCTAATTATATATCCCTTTTAATCAAGAGAAAAGTGATCTGGGGGAGAAGGGACAGTGAGGAAAATGTGCAACAATGAAGGACTGAAAACCCAAGTTCTTTATAAACTTTCATTAAAATATCAATTAAAAAAATAACCAAAATAAAAACAAAACAAAAATATAATAAATTCTAAATGTAAGAATTATTATTTTACAAGATACTGAGAAATAAGCTAGGACAAGTTTTTGCAATGTTAATTACCAATTACATGCTAGGTATATTTTGAATACATAATCAGGACAAGCTAAATAAGGTGGTGTCTGAAACAGAAGGATTTCTAGAGCAGAAATAACATCAAATAAGTAACTACAATTACATTATCAACCATCTTGAAACTAAACAGCAGTGGCTAAGGAGTTATACAATTATCATGTTAAGTCTCCAGGAGAGTTTTTCCAAAACACACAGCCTCTCATAACTTTGTAACCAGATCTTTCTGCTTGCCCTGCTATCACTCACTATCTCACAGAGTGGCCTGATCTAAGTTCTTCCTTGTTCGCTTGTATGAGACATAGTCCATCGATTTCACTGAATAAAAATAAAAACATGCTGAAATGTCTTCAACTATTTATTACAAACTGTTGCATACTTGGGAATGAAATGTTAATGACATGATGATATGAAAAGGTTAAATATTACACTCTTAGTTAGAGGAATTTAATGAGCACAAATTAACTGCACATAAACTTAGGATTCTGTACTTGTTACTTCCTCTGCCTGGAATGGTTCTTGAAAAATTCTGTATGAATAGTTCACCCCTGCATTTTCAGTGTTAGCTCAAACGGCACCTCCTCTGTGAGGGTTCACCAATAGCTCCCTTCAAAGCAGGTTCATTTCCATCCTGCCTTGTCTTGTCTCTCTGATTAGCTTACTTGCTTCTGCACTTGTTTACTATCTATATCCCCACAGAAGTGGAAATATCACAGAAATAATAGGAAGGCACTGCCAGTGCTGGGATCACTATCTGGCACAAAAAAAGCACTGAATGAACAAGTAAATATATGTTTGTCACCTTTCCTGCCCTTCTCACTTACATATTTGAAATGAGACATACACGTAGGGGGAGGTGGAGGAAAACTCTGAAAAAAGAACCCCAGATGTTTCTGGATATTCACGTTCCCAGTAACCAAGTGTGGGTCAGTGATCCAGGAGTCCAGATCAAAGAGCCCCAAGAGCCTGCACATCTAATCTTCCATTAAGGGTGTACGGCCATATAATAAACATGATTCAAGCTCCTCTTATGTGTCTAAAACACTGTTAATTTTGTAGCACTATGTGGCATCCACTTCCAAAACAGCTTGCCTCTGAAAACCCTATGAATCCGGAGAAAGGATGAAAGTTATACAAGTGTCCAGGACTTTCGTTCTTAGGTTCGCTATGAGTCTCCTACAACTCGACAGCACTTAACAACTACAACATGTGTACTTTCAGGGAGCTCTGGTGGCTTAGTGGTAAGGAGTTATGCTGTCAAGCCCAAGTTTGCAGTTCAAATCCACCAGGTGCTCCATGGAAGAAAGATGGGCAATCTCCTCCCATGCAATCTCTACTGCCTCTGCAAACCTGCTCAAGGGTCGACTATGAGCTGGTTCTAGCTTGATGGTACATAATAAAACCACCATGCATTTTTAGGTGCTCTTTCCATTATAAGGAGCCCTGGTCTGTAATACTTAAAGCGTGCAGCTGCTAACAGAAAGGTCTGTGCTCTGCAGGAGAGAAGATGTAGCACAGTGCTTGTTAAGACATGTCTTTGGAATAATTATAGGCACGTCTATTCTTCTCTGTCCTAAAGGGTCATGATGAGTATGAATGAGGAATGAATTTGATTTGGGGTTTGTTTTATTCTATCATATGTTGAGTTTTTACTATGAGCTTTTATTCCAATTTAAACATAGTCATAAATTGCTGAATTATCTGCAATACATTCTGTAAAATGGGATGTTATATGAACTGGAAATTATCTAAGTCTCTGAGTTGAATATAAATGTAAGTCAAAACAGGTGAGTAGGTAACCTGGAACTTCCTGGCCAATGCCTCTTAGCTGGATCTTTGTCTTAGCATATAGTTTACCTTTCTGTGCATATAAAAATGCATTGAGGCAACAATTCTAGATTCACTAAAACATCTTTTTATGAATATCACAAAAGGATCTGGGGGTCCAAGGACAAGCTTGGGGTCTAGCCATGTATAAGCAGATCTTATGTGATTCATTATTACATATATTTCAAACATGACTTCTATTAACTATCATATAATGTGAATGCCAAGGAACTTCTGAAATGGCAGTCTTA
>NW_006399758.1:33846437-33869167 GCF_000299155.1 Elephantulus edwardii | reverse complement strand
GGCAGTCTTATGTGATTCATTATTACATATATTTCAAACATGACTTCTATTAACTATCATATAATGTGAATGCCAAGGAACTTCTGAAATGGCAGGATTTTTTTTTTTTTTATGAAAACACTTTTTAAAAAATTAATTTCAGGGGAGCTCTGGTGGCCTAGTGGCAAGAAGCTGCAACTACAATCCCAGAGGTGCATGGTTCGAATCCACCAGATGCTCTGCCAGGGAAGGAGGGGCAATCTCCTCCTGTACCAGTCAGATCTGATTTGACGGTAACACGCACACAAAAATAATAAAATTTAAAAAAAAAAAATTAATTTCAATGAACATTTACAGAGATTTTGGATTTCCATTCATTCATTGCTGCACTTTTGTCCCTCTTCTCTTTGAAAAGTAAAAGAAAAATTCCTTCAGGATCATTTTTTGAGGGACAGTCAAAATCTTTATTCCAGCGATCTGCAAGAAGCTGACAATTCAGACAACAGTAAGATATCCAGTTACCTGAATCGCTTTAGGACTTACTACTAAGATATACCTCCACAGAAATTTTAATAAGCCATGTTCCCATAAAAAAAGAATGAAACACTTTATCTAAGCTACAACATGGATGAACCCTGACAGAACAGGTTAAGGACAAGTAGTTATAAACGGTCACATATTATATGATACAGTTATATGAAAAGGTCATAATAAGCAATACACAGCCACTGAAAATAAATTTGGGGTTGCCAGGAACTGGGTGGAACAAAGAAAGGAAAGGGAATGCTCATAATTACAGAATTATTTAGGGGATAATGAAAATATTCTGAAAACTGTGATCATGCTGGTAATTGTGACTACACTAAAAATCCTGAAAATGTACACTTCTTTAAAAAAGGTAAATTTTACATGCATTGTTTATCAGTAACAAAGCTGTAATCTTTTTAAAAGTTATTTTTACAACAGTGGCCACTGTTGTAGAATGAGGCTGATATTGGGGTGGGGGTAAGACTGAGAAAAACTGGATAAATTATGTTTTCTGCATTGAAGCCGATGAGGGAGAGAATAGTTAAAAATTAATATAAGGGCATTATGATTATCATAAGAGTCCGGAATGAGGGTTGCAGAGTGGAGTATACTTGGGGTGGGAGTAGGGATGTGCAAGGGGTGGGCGATTGTGTACCAATGAAGGAGCTTCTCTTTTGCTTTTCAGGGAGAGGAGCGAACTGGGGGTGGGGGTGGAGGTGAGTGGGTGGGGAGAAAAGTGCAACAATGAATGAATGGAATTCCAAAATCTCTGTAGATGTTCACTGAAATTAATAATAATAATAAAAAAACAAAAACAAAAAAAAAAAGAAGACAAAAGTTATTTTTACAAGAATGCGGTCAAATGGTATATTCACATATAAGCTTTTAATTTCTATCACCAATTTCAAATTAGGATATAAATTTTAAAACTTCAAATTGAGAAATGATATATATCATGTTGCCAAAAAACCCCAAAAGCAATTATTCTACCTGGTCGTTGTCCTTATTGAAGACTCTCCATTTTCATGTAAGGCATCACCATTTTGCTGTATTTCTACTGAACAAGATAAAAAAAATAATAAAGTAGGTCTTTATATACTTCTGTTGACATTTCCCCCACCCCCAGAATTTAAAAAGCACATAAAGTTAGCTTACTATTTGGAGATGAACTGCAGTTGGTTAGGTTTTCTGGTTCAACCACCAATCCATCAAGCACAACTGTTAATTCGCCAGTCTGCACAATACCATTCTTGTTTTCCAATGAGAGTTTTAATTGTTCTTTTACTCTTTCCACTAGGGAGAGAGGGAGGGCGGGAATATCCTAATTTAGAAGCTACACTTACAAAAATAAAATGCATCTGAAAAAAATGTTTCAAGAGCTTGACGGCTACACTTGGAGGGGGAAAAAAATTCAACCTGACAAGTCAGTGGGTTTTAACTGACAATTTAGTTGGTTTACATTTACTATAATGATTGATGTTTGATTTATTATTTTTTTGAGGCTGCTTATCTTATTTCTTCCCTCCAATGCTTCAATTACCTTCTTTTCTTCTCAAAAAGTCACTCATCCCTTACAGATATTAAATGGATTTTAAAAAAAAAATCTAAAAAGCAATATAGGTCTGATTTAAAGATTTTGGAGGTAACATTAAAAATATTCTCGAAAAAAAATATTCTTGAGTTAAAGGGGGGAAAAGCTTTTAAAAATCTTAACAAATAAAACTAGATTTAGCAGTTAATATTTATAGTGAAAATTTTAAAAAATAAAACTCCAAGACTTAATGTAAAAGAAATGATGACTTCTTGAAACTAGAAATATAATGGTAAACATGGAAACTTTTAAAAAGGCATTGGAGGCACTAAAAGGTTTACTTATAAATGTATCAATCAAAACCAAAGTCCAGCTCAAGCACATGACCAGCGAGATTATCTAGAAAGAATCCATTATAATTACACTAATAAGGATGCCCAAAGAAGCACAAACAATAAATAAAACACAAAATTTCTTCAGTTACAGATGGAAGATTAAAAAAAAACTTCATAAAAAACTTTTAAGAAGAAAGATTTACGCATTTGAACAACGACTTTTATTGTCAACCATTCTGAATCACTGTACATCTGTAAAATGTAAGAAAAGCCAGAGTAAATGTTTCCTATTCCATATAATGTCATAGCTTTATATCACTGCCAGCAACAGAAGTTATCCATTAAGAATAGGACTCTTACCTTTTTTTTTTTTTTTACTGTTAACTTTTTGTCCTTGAGGATAATTTCAAACTGTCTAGAGTAAGATCTTAAGGATCAAAGAAGGTTAGAGAAAAGAATAACCCGAACAACTTACATTTTCTATTATGTACTAAGAGAGCTTGTTTCAAATCAACAGTTGCTCTTCCTAACATAGCATCTGCTTTTAAAGTATGGTGACTCCACACTCGGAATTCCAGTGTAGTCTGTGGGGTTACATTTCTGTAAGGTAAAATTATTAAGAAAACACAATCATACATCCCATTTCTCTTAATGAAAAATTCTATTAAATAATTTAGTCCAATAATTATTTTTTTAAAATGACAGAAATTTCATTTAATTAATAGTCTGTAAAAGCTTACTTTCTAACACATTAGGCCTTTAATAAAAACAAAAAATATACTAAGCAAACTTCGTGATGATTATATTAGCAGTACATTCTTCATGGGTCTTACTGAGATGCCACAGTAACAGTATCTGAACAAATTTCTAAAGATTTTAGAAAAATGATGAATTAGCTATAATTACTATGCATAAATCTGCCATTTAAGTAAAAAAGAAAAAAATGGCCAAATTAAGGATGATTGATTTTTTTTTTTGCTGTATTTATTTCTACACTAAGACAGTAAAAGAGGTTAGGGAAGAGATCCATATTTGTTCACATACCAAAGAAATGTGACCTGACAGAGTGCAGAAATTATCAAATATCGTTAATATCACATATAAGCAAGATTCCGCTGAAAATTACTTTAAAAATGACTGGAACAGCACATCAGCAGAAAACTGCCAGATGTGCAGGCTAGATTTAGAAGAGACTGTGGTACTAGGGATATTATAGCTAATGGAGATGGATCTTGGCTGAAAACAGAGAGCACCAGAGGAATGTCTTATCTGTGTTTCACTGACTATGCAAAGGCATTTGATTGTGTGGATCACAGCAAACTGTGGCTGACTCTGAGAAGAATGGGAATCACAGAACATTCATTTGATTGTGCTTATGCAAACCTATACTTAGACCAGGTGGCAGTGGTTTAGAACTATGCAAGAAAACACTGCCTTGTTCAAAATCAGGTAGTGTGCACCAGGGATGTATCCTATCTCCTTATCTTTTCAATCTATATGTAGAACAAATCTTCCAGGAGGCTAAGCTCTATGAGGAGGAACAAGGCATCAGGATTGGAGCAGGACTCAACAACCAGCATTATGCAGATCTGACATAACCCTGCTTACTGAAACTGAGGAGGACATAAGGTGTTTGCTACAGAAGGTCATGGACTGTAGTCTTCAATATGGATTGAAACTCAACATCAAGAAAACAAAGATTGTCACCACTGGACTGACTGGCAGCATCTGCTAGCCAGTGAACTGACTGAGATTGTTAACAGCTTTAGTTTGCTTGGCTCCACAATTAACACTTTTGGTACGAACAGCCAGGAAATCAAAAGACGAATTGCACTGTGAAAGTTTGCTGTCAGGGACATCTTCAGAGTACTGAGGAGAAACAATGTCAGTCTGAAGACTAAGGTGCATCTGATCCAGGCTATGGTATTTGCAATTACATGCCATACATGAGAAATCTGGACAATGATTAGGGATAATTAAAAGAGAATTGATGCCTTTGGGCTGTCAGGCTGGAGAAGAGTTCTGAACATAACATGGACTGCTAGAACAAACAGATCTGTCCTGGAGAGGGTGAAACCAGGCTACTCCTTGGAGGCAAGGATTCTAAAGCTCCATCTGACTTACTTTGGGCATGCTGCAAGGAGGAACCAGTCACTGGAGAAAGGCATCACGCTTTGAAGGGTGGAGGGACAGTGCGAGTAAGACGCTCAAATAGATGGATCGATTCAGTGACTGGGGTAATGGGAACAGGCATGCCAAAGGCAATAAGGTTGGCTCAGATAACGCAGGATTCAGAGCTTTTGTACACAGGGTCGCTATGAGTTGCAGGCAACTTGATGTCACATAACAGCAAAAAAGTAAAAGCAAGAATTATCATGTGTCCTCTCTAAAGAAAATAAAACTATCCACTTTTTTGGGGGGGAAGCCTGTATTGCACTGTATACTCATTTATACGATGAGGAAAAAAGCCTCATTAATTCTGAAGTTATGCTATAACATAGTCCCAGAAGCATACCTGTATGAAGATTTCTGCATCACTACACAAAGTACTTACACAGTTAGCCGTTCGTCCCATTTTGGATTTGAAGAACTACTGGATTTTGCTGTTTTCTTAATTTCTCCATCTACAGCTACTTCTGTATATATTGCTGTTCCAAACCAGTTCTTTTTCCTTTTTAGTTTGGCACTAGAAACTAACAGAAACAGGACAATTACTAGTCAATGTATAGTAAAAGAATAATTTTAAAAGGACCAACCAAAGCAACACCACACACAAAATCCATGAAAAAAGCATTATATTTCCTGTGTAACAAAATTTTTTCATTAGCAAGCTGAAGAAACAATACAAAAAAATCTACTGCTAATTTCCAAGAATGATTGAAAGTGTTTCAATAATAACTTCACTTGATATGGTTTATATGCCACCTAATTCACCTTTTGCACACGGACAGAGCTGTCCAACTATCATTAGTACCATCAATTTGAAAACATGTCCATCACTCTGGAAAGCAAACTATATGTTAGTAAGTTACCCTCCGTCTTCTTCTATGCCTGGGCAACCACACATCTGCTTTTTGCCTCTAAAGACGTCTCTATGATAAATAGGTATACTGCAATTAATGATCTGGAAGAGGACAAGCCTTTATGGTGGGAAGGGGAGAAATGTGTGTAAATGCATGAATGGAAGACCAATTTCTCTGTAAACCTTCATTAAAAAAATAAAGTACTGGAAATCAAGTGAAAAAGAAATATTAAAAAGATTTGTCAAAACCAAAAAAAGAAGAGAAAAAACAAAAAGAAATGAAAAGGATTTGTCTATGATGGACATTTCATTAAATGGAACTATCAAGTAAGTGATCTTTATGAATACTTTCTTTCACTTACCATAATGGTTTTTAAAGTTCATTGTTTTACTATGCACAAGCATGTCACTCCTTTTTATTTCCAAATAATCTGTAACTGCATGAATATACTATGTTTTATTTACACACTCATCTGAACATCTAAGCTGTTTCCACTTTTTGGCTCTTTAGCATAATACTGTGATGAACATTCATGTGTCAGCTTTTATGTAGATGTGTTTTCATTTCTCTTAGGGACACAGCTAGGAACATAACTGGTGGGTCGTATGGTAACTCTCATTGGGACACTGCCAAACAATTTTTCCAAGAGACTATATGGCATTACTTCATATACTATGGTGTCAAAATACAATCAGCTGACCCTCCGACAGGTTTTTCAGAGGAT
The DNA here is from genome assembly GCF_000299155.1 of Elephantulus edwardii. Classification (NCBI taxonomy): domain Eukaryota; kingdom Metazoa; phylum Chordata; class Mammalia; order Macroscelidea; family Macroscelididae; genus Elephantulus; species Elephantulus edwardii. The sequence continues at coordinate 33,863,047 of NW_006399758.1, read as the reverse complement.
GTAAACTACACAGGAGGAGACTGCCCATCCATACACTTGGGAGCAGCTGGTGGATTCAAACCGCCGAACAGGTGTGGCCTTTCGGCTAGAAGTTAACTTTTGATAGGCTGTGCCACTAGTGATCCCAAAACTTCAAGTGTAGGAAGGCTCCAATTTCTCCACTTTCTTGCCAACAATTTAAACTGATTACTGACTCAAGGATCAAGTGAAAAACTAAGTGGTTTTAGATTCAGCATAACTATTGTCATCCCTGCTATATGGTATCTGCTGTACTTTATTCTTCTGATATTACATAACTGATTATTTTCTAAACATACTTTATGTGGAAACTTGGTTTCAAATAATAAAAAAAATTCTTCAACAAGTACTTTTCCAAATAAGTTTATTTGCATATTTAAAGTGCAAAGTAATACAAGAAAATTTATCTATCTGTATTTTTTTAAAAATACTGTACAATTAAGGAGCTCTAGTGGCACGGTGTATTATTACATGTGGCTGCTAACAGGAAAGGCAGCATGGGAGAAAGAAAAATAGTCTCCCTCTCCTTGCAAAGTATTACAGCCTTGAAAACGTGAAGGCGGGCCACTATAAGTCCTACTTAGACTGACAGCACTGGCCTGGATTTGGTTTTATGCAATGATATTAGGATATGATAAAGGAGGCATTTCAAAATAGTAACCACAATTGATTGTATCACGTATAGATCTGTCAATATTTGAAGAAAGTTAAATTCATAATTCACACTTCATAAGATATATAATTTTAAATTTTTAATTTAAATGAATCTATTGTGGCTCACTCTGAGAAGAATGGTAATCCCAGAACATTTGATTGTGCTTATGCGAAACCTATACTTGAATCAAGAGACAGTCATCAGGGGAGCTCTGGTGGCCTAGTGGCAAGAAGCTGCACTGCAATCCCAGAGAAACACGGTTCGAATCCACCAGATGCTCTGCTGGAGAAGGAGGCGCAATATCCTCCTGTACCAGTCAGATCTGATTTGACGGTACACGCACACAAAATAATAAAAAAAAAATTAAAAAAAAAAAAAAGAGACAGTCATCAGAACAGAGGAAGGAAATACTGTATGGTTCAAAATCAGGAAGGCTGTCTGACAGGGATGTATTCTGTCTCTATACCTTTTCAATCTGTAAGCAGAACATATCACCCAGAAGGCCGGGCTGTATGAGGAGGAATGTGGCATCAGGAATGGAGAAAGATTCACCAACAACCTGTGCTATGCAGATGACACAACCAGGCTTGCTGAAACTGAGGAAGACTTGAAGTGCTTGCTATAGAAGGGCAAAGACTACAGCCTTCAATAAGGATTGAAGCTTAACATCAAGAAAACAAAGATTCTCACCACTGGGCCAATTGGAAGCATTATAATGGATGGTGAAGTGATTGAGACTGTTACTAGTTTTAATTTGCTTGGCTCCACAATCAATACTCTTGGTACCAGAAGGTAGGAAATCAAGAGCCGAATTGCACTGGGAAAGTCAGCTATCTGGGACATCTCCAGAGTACTGAAGAGCAATGATGCCAGGCTGGAGACTAATGTGTGCCTGATACAGATCATAGTCTTTGCAATTGTGTACTATGCATCATAGAGCTGGACAGTGACTAGGGATAATAGAGAATTGATGCCTTTGAGCTGTGGTGCTGGAGAAGAGTACTGAATATACTAGGGACTGCTAGGAGAACAAACAGGTTTGTCCTGGAGAGGATGAAGCAGGAATGGTGAAGCAGGGTGAAGCAGGTGAGGCAAGGATTCTCAAGCTTCATTTGATATACTATGGGCATGTTTCAAGGAGGGACCAGTCCTTGGAGAGGGACATGTTTGAAAGGGTGGAGGGACAGAGCAGGAAAGAAAGACCCTTGATGAGATGGATTGATTCAGTGACTGGAATAATGGGAGTAGGTTTGTCAGAGACAGTGAGGTTGGCACAGGATAGAGTAGGGTTTAGGGCTCTTGTACATAGGGTCACTCTGAGTCACAAGCAACTCGATGGCATAAAACAACAAACAATAACACTCAAATACTAAAAAACACAATAGCTAAAAACTGATAACTATGCATACGTATATAAAATTGATAAACATGTATACAAAATTGATAAATATGTATATAAAGCACATTAGTCTTTCATCTCAAGTCTCAACCTCTTATTTTCTTTCCCTGTCTTTGTGGCTCAATGGGAAAGCACTCAATAGCTAACTGAAAGCTCGGGGACAAAGATGTGGCAAACTGCAGAAGATTACAGTCTGGAAATGCCTATGGGGCTGCTGTAATTGAAACCAAATCAACAACATCTTGCTAATGAGCTGACACTGAGTCATACATAGCAGCCCTCTCTACAGAAAGCAAGCCAGCCAAATCCTGTGCCGTTCTTATCTCCATACCGCTTAAACTCTGCGTCAGTTCAGAGCTCCTTACAGCTCCAGGGGCTTGTCTTCTGGTATGACGTCAGACAAGTTCTGGTGCTGTTCCTTAAGTTTTCAAAAGTTCATTACTTTAGAAGTGAATGGACAACGCCATGCCACCTCAATTTTGACTTCTAGTAGCAGACAGGTTCCAAAAGAGTTTACAAACTCACACAAACTGAGAAGCAGGATCACTTGTAAAAAGGCCAATATCTAGGTATTGTGTATGCTATTATGCTTTATGTGCATTTGGATTAAGCATGATATGTTTACTGTTTTAGTGACTATGCAAAAGAGTTGGACTGTGTGGATAAATAATGATGGATGTTGCTGCAAAATACTTAATTGTGCTCATGTAGAATCTATACTTAGACCAAGAAGCAGTTCAAAGCCAATAAAGGTACACTGCATAGCTTAAATTGGGAAAGAACCTACTTTATGGTAATGAGCATCAAAAAATTACAGTAAATCTCCTTATTTTTAACCTCCTCACTTTGACCAATTTGTAATGTTCAAAGCACAAAGCTTCATATAGAGAACCCTCTTTTTTTTTTTTTAATATCTATGATCCAGGCTATAGTCTTTGCAATTACATGCTATGCATCGGAGAGTTGGACAGTGAATAGGGATGACAGGAAGAGAATTGATGTCTTTTAGTTGTGGTGCTGGAGAAGAGTGTTGAATATACCATGGACTGCTAGGAGAACAAACAGGTTTGTCCTGGAGAGGGTGAAGCCAGAATGTTCCCTGGAGTCAAGGATTCTGAAGCTTCGTCTGACATACTTTGGGCATGTCACAAGGAGAGACTGGTCCTTGGAGAGGGACATCATGTTTGGGAAAGTGGAGGGACGGCGAAGGAGAAGAAGACCCTCAATGAGATGGATCAATTTTGTGAGTAGAGTGGTGGAAATGAGTGCGTTTGAGATGGTGAGGTTGGTACAGGATAGAACGGCATTCAGGGATCTTGTATATAGGGTCGTTATGAGTCGCAAGTGACTCTATGGCACGTAACAACAACAACAACAACAACAATATGGTAGTGTACTATATACACTATTACATTGTTTGTTTTTACTTAACAACATCTTAGAGCATAGATTGAATCCGTACACACAGATCTTACACATTATTATCTGTCTAGTAGTCCAATGCAAGTCTTTTACAAACAATCTTGAAATAGTTTCATACATGCTTTGCATGCAAGAGAAATTCCTAGTAAAATGTGGTAAAGTAAAATGCTACTTTGAGAACTACTCCTAATTATGTATTCCAACTAGCTAGATTGGATTATCTGGTTTCCTGAACCTCCAATGCCCTTTCATGCTTCTTCTGTTCCTGCTTCCTCTAATTCTCTCTCTGTTGACAATCTCATTTCAGATGAAATACAGTTCTTCCTGCAAGTGTTTAACTGTTACCCTATTAGTCCTATCTTACCTTGTCCTCCTATGTTCACAGGCGACTCCTCCCAAAAGTAAAGAGAGGACACTTTGTCTTAAAGTCCCACTCTAACTAGTTAATAATCACCCTGTATTATAAATGTCTGTACAAATCAAATCTATTTCACCACTACTTAACATTCTTGCAAAACGAGGCTTCTCTTCTCATCAATTTAATTCTTTTTAACAAGTACTTGTCCAAATTATTGAATAAAAAGATCAATGAATGAAAGAACAATGTCTTCAGCATCTTTCTCCATTTAAGCACCAATTCTGTCAGCGACAGGGAGTTGGAATTCCCAATCCTTTTACCACTAGAGATGGTATGTCTTCCCAGTACTTGGCATCTACCCTCTTCACTCCCATGGAGTCAATTCCAATTCATAATGACACAATATGATAGAGTGGGATTGTCCCGTAGAGTTACTAATTCTTTATGGGAATCGAATGCTTCTGTTTTCTCACACAGAAAAGCTGGTGGACTGAACATTTCAGTCAGTAAACCAATAATTAATCCATTACACCCACTAGGCTACTGACTCAATAAATAAAATATTTTGAGGCCATGAGGCATCTGCTGCAACAAATACGTTAAAATATAAAAAAGACACCACAACAAGACAAAGGTCAATTACCCAATTGAAAAATGGATGCAGGATACAAACAGACACTTCACCAAAGACGACATTCAAATGGCCAACAAATACATGAAGAAATGTTCAAAATCCCTAGCTTTAAGAGAGATGCAAATTAAATCAACTATGAGATATCATCTCACCCCTGTAAGAATAGCAAAATTTAACAGCACAGCTAACAACAAATGCTGGAGAGGCTGTGGAGAAATTGGAACCCTTATTCATTGTTGGTGGGAGTGTAAAATGGTGCAACCGCTTATGGAAGGCTATATGGCACCTTCTCAAAAAGTTGCAAATAGACCCAGCAATTCCGTTATTGGGACTATACCCTAAAGAAACCATAACTGCCACCCAGGCAGATTTATGCACACCCATGTTTATTGTGGCTTTGTTCACAATAGCAAAGAGTTGGCAACAACCTACGTGCCCATCAACAAACGAATGGACAGAGAAGCTGTGGTATAGTCACACAATGGAATACTATGCTGCATTGAAAAACAAGGAACTCATGCAATATTATTCAAAATGGGTGACCTTGGAGGACATTATGCTGAGTGAAATAGCTCAGTCACAAAAGGACAGGTGCTACACGGTGCCACTATTGTAGAACACAACTGACATCAGGGAGTGAAACTGAGAAAAATTGAATAATTTATGTATACTGCATTGAAACAGATGAGGGAGATACCTGTTTGAAAGCAATATATGATTGGATATTATGGTTATGACAAGAGTCCAGAATGAAGGTTGCATAGTAGAGTGTACTCAGGGCGAGAAGTGGGGGGGATTCTATACCAATGAAACAATTTTTTTTACTTTTCAAAGAGAAGAGCAAACTGAGGGGAGGGGTAGGCAGGGGAAAAAAGGCAACAATAAATGTATGGAAATCCAAAATCTCTGTAAACATTCATTAAAAATTAAAAGAAAAAAGACTGTTTGCGAGTTAAGTCTGCTTATTCACCTGATAGAAAGAATGAATGCTCAGGGAATTGATCACTATTGTAAATTATGGGGAAATAAACCTCCAAAACACAAAGCTTACCAGTTATCTGTAACTGTAACCTTCCACTGCGGTTATTAATAGTATCAGACCTTGGTGAAGCAGTGGCCATGTCCCAAAATTCTGCTTAAACCTGGGGAGAAAAAAAAAGTTCATTCAATTGTGTGTAAGATAAGAAATTATAATTTTCATTATGACTAGAATGGTTTGTTTGAATCCACTAAATAATCACACCTAATTCCATTATTTTCAACTCATCACATGCTAACTTAATGTCATCAAGTTAATTTCAACCTACAACTTACTTTCTACAACTGAGTAGAACTGTCCATAGAGTTTGCAAGGTAAACCCTTTCTTTATGGAAAGAGGAAACTCTTTCTTTATGGAAAAGGACTGCCTCACTTTTATCTGACAAAGAGACTCATTGGTTCAAACTGCCAATCTTCTGGGAAAGAGCTAGATGCCTTAATCACTGCACCACCTGGACTCTTATTTAAGACTTAATCCTGTAATATTTCCATGGAAGAATATGAATATTTATCTGGGTTAATGTGAGCAAACAGGAAAACAATTGTCAATATTTCATGGGTTAAAGAAAGAATACTGATTTTTTTCCCTTTTTTTTAACACTAAAATGGAATGATAATGAAACTATGTGAGGCAACAAAAATCTTATTTACAGGGAAAGTTAATGAATAATTAGTAAACTTAAGAATGACAAGGAAAGTAAAAGGATATAAGAAAGGACAAAATTTAACAAAAGCATAGACAACACTAAGAAGAATCAACAAAATCAGAAGTTTTGTTTTTACGGGGACAAAAGGAGAAAAGAAATGTGTTGAAAGAAATTGAAAAGAATTAGGTTAAATAGGGAGCCCCTTAACCAGACCATGCATGCTAAAACACACCATGTAACAGATAGAGCAGTGCAGATTTGGGGGAACCCACTGCCATCAGGCCTGTTCTGAGTCATCGTGATCCTACAACGTAGAGCTCCCCATGGGATTTCCATCACTCGAAGTCTTTACTGAAGCAGACTGTATCATCCTTCTCTCAAGGAACGCTGGTGGATTCAAACCAACCACCTGTCTGAGCACTGATATCTTACTCTCACCCAGATTTAACATTCTACACTATGGTCATCTATAAATTCTTCCAAGTCATGATACAAGATTATATAGCAAAATCCACACATTTGAAAAGTATGTCTCCATGACTGTTTTCTCTAATAAATCTGAATTTTTGTACTGAGAAATTATCAATCTTTTATTAAGTTTAATTGTTTTCTTTGTCACATATAAAGGCTTGTATGAACATTTATTCTACAGTAAAACACAAACAAGCTTTAAAAACTTACAAAGAGGATGATTCTGGAAGTGAACACAAACAGCAACTACTACTGAATATCTGGATTAAGTATTCTATAGAGAAATATTCTTGGAGTCAGTGATATTATTTCTGATATTAGATGAATTTTGACAGAAAGTAGAGAATACCGGAAAGACAGTTCCTTGTGTTTTATTGATGACGCAAAGACATTCGACTGTGTCAATCATACCTAGAGAAAATGCTGAGGAAAAAATGGGAATTCTGTGCTAATTCAGAACCTGTAAACGGGCCAAGAAGTAATCAAAGAACAAGAGTAACTGCATGGTTTGAAATGAGACAAAGTGTGTATCAGGGTTATGGCCTTTCACCACACCTCTTCAATCAGTATGCTAAGCAAATAACACAAGAAACTAGAAGACATGAAGAAGAAGGAGATGGCAACAGAACGGCAGGAAGATGACCTTGGATATGAAGATGAAAGTACTTCATGAAGATAATCAAGACTACAGCCTGGAGTATGGATTACACCTCAGGATTGAGAAAGCAAAATCTTCACAAATGGCCTAAAAAGCAACGTCATGACAAATGGAGGTAAGAACAAAATTCTCAAGGATTTCATTTCACTTGTATCCACATTAACACCTATGAAAGCTACAGTCACATGATCAAATGCCTACTGCATTGGGAAAATCTGTCACCAAAGGCCTTTTAAAAATTAAGGAGAAGGGTGTCACTTTAAAGACTGATGCATGCCTAACCTAAGCCATGACAGTTTCAACTGTTTAACATTATGCGAAAGTTGGTCAATAAGGAAGGCCAAAACAAGTAAAGTCTCTGAATCATGGTGCTTGTGAAGAATACTGAACATTCTATGGACCGCTAAGGAACAACAACCAAAATCTGTCTTGGAGAAGATGAACCCAGAGTACTCTTTAGAAGCAAGGATGGTAGGACAAATACTGCATGGTGCCACTGTTGTAAAACAGGACTGATATCGGGGTTGGGGGGAGACTGAGAAAGATGGGTTCAATAATGTATACTGCATTGAAACAGATGAGGGAGAAAACTGTTTAAAAGGGATATGTGATTAGATATTTTTGTCATGACAAGAGTCTAGAGCAAAGGCTACATGGTGGAGTGGACCTGGGAGGAGGGTTTGTAAACCAATGAAAGAATTTTTCTTTTACTTTTCCAAGAGGGTAGTGTACTAGGGGGGAGGGATGGGAGGGCAGAAAAGAGCAACAATGAATGAATGGAAATCCAAAGTCTCTGTAAATTTTCATTGAAAGTAATAATAAATTTAAAAAACAAAACAAAACAAAAAAGAAGCAAGGATGGCAAAACTCTGTTTCTCTTACTTCTGGCATGCTGTCAGAGGGGCGAGTCCCTGGAAAAGGACATTATGCTTGGAAAAGTAGAGGGTCAGCCAGAAGCACAAGCGCCTCACTGAGATGGACTCATATAGTGATTACAACAAAGGGCTTAAGCACAGTAGACATTGGGTAGGGCAGGCAGTTGGGCAGGGCTGTGGTCTATTTTACATAAGTGTGTAGCTGATTTGTCATACCTAAAAGAAAGAACATCCAGAAACAGCCAAAATAGTACATTGATAGAGAAATGTCAGACGTTCAAGCTGGTTTTAGGAGGCTGTGGCATAAAGGGATATCGCTGATGATTCTAGAAAGATACTGGCAGAAAGCAGAATGTCTTTTTGTGCCTTTATTGACGATGCACAGGCATTTTGATGGTGTGGATGATAATAAACTATGGTTACCATTGAGAAGAATGGGAATCCCCAAATTATACAATTATTAACATATAAATTATACATCTTTATATATTAAATTAAATTATCATTATTAACAATATAAATTATAATACCTAGACCACGCACTCTTGTCCTAATGAAGCAACGGAACACTGCTTGGTTTAAAATCAGGAAAGGTGGGTGTGTGTGGGTTGTATCCTTTCTCTATAGCTATTCAAGCTTTATGTTGAACAAGTAATTCATGATACTGGACTCTATGAAGGGGAATGTAGCATCAAGATTGGAGGAAGACTAATCAACAACCTGCACTATGCATGCTTGCTGAGAGTGAGAAGGACTTGCTTGCAGAAGACCAAGAATCACAGCCTTCAATATGGATTACATCTCAACATCAAGAAAAAGTCGTATTCGCTACTGGGCTAATAGGCAACATCATGACAGATGGAGAAAGGATCGAAACTGTCAATTATTTGATCTTACTTGGATCAGCAATCAACACCCTTGGTACCAGCAGTTAGGAGATCTGGAGTTTTACTGTTTTGGACAAATTCACGGTCAGGAACCTCTCCAAAATCTGAAGAGCAATGATGTCAATTTGAAGACAAAGGTGAACCTGATTCAGGCTAAGTCTTTTCAATCACTTTTTATGCATCTGAGAACTAGACAATGAATAAGGATGACAGAAGAACTGATGTCTCTGAGTTGTGATGATGGAGAAGAGTACTGAATATTCCATGGACTGCCAAAAGAATAAACAGATATACCTTGGAGAAAATGCAGCCAGAGTGCTCCTTGGAGGCAGATAGCGAAGCTTCACCTCTCATACCTTGGGCATGTTGCTAGGAGAGCTATTCTTTGGAAAAGGACATCATGCTTGGTAAAATGGAGGGTTAAAGAAAGAGAGGAAGATCCTCAATGAGATAGTTTGACACACTGGTGGAGCACAGACTCCAGTGTTACAGAGATAAGGAAGATGACAAAGGATAGGATAGAGTTCAGGTGTGTTAGTCAAGAGTTCCTATGAGTTGTACTCAACCCGACAGCACCTAACAACAACCACAACTGTAGCAATAACAAGAATGAGTAAAGAAACTGATCACATTTGAACTGTAAAAGGTAATAGGAATGGTTTGAAAATGGTACTACTTTGATTTAAAGTGTAAGACACATAATAGTTTGAGTAACTCATATTTAAGAACATAAAGGTGTATGGCGTGTACTATAATATGCCATACTTTTATGGTAGCATAGATCTAGGTCTGCAGAAGTAGAATTTCCTATCAATAGATATATGGAGTTAGACTGTGAAATACCTCATAGCCCTGGGGGAGAGGGGAGTTACTTACTATGCACCAAGAGTTGTGCCAGACCTGGGAATATCAAGATGAGTAAGACACGAATCCTTCTTTCAAGGAGCTCATAGTCCAGTGAAGAGACAAACCTGTAAACAAAAAAATAATTTTCAGTGTGATGCTAATGAAACATTCAAAATGCTAGTACAACTGGTGCACGTAAGCAAAGGCAGAGAATTCAAGTTTTAATAGGGAAAATAAATCTTGGAGTATCATCTGCCAAAAAAAGTATGAAGCACTTAGAGAACTGATGGTATGTTTTACAACGGAACTAAAGGTTGATATAAAGGAACAAAAGCTTACCAGCCAAACAAAACAGGATACGGTCTAAAATATAGGACACCACACACTGAGTAGTTGATACAGTACTCTACACATACTACTGCAGTTTTTTAAAAGTTTATCCTGAAGGTAATAGTCAGCCACTAAAGAGTTTCACTAACGAGAATTGTATTTTTGAAAAAATAATTTTGACAGCAGTGATATTAGATTTAAGACAGCAAATTTATCTGAAGTACATGGTTAGTGGAAAGGAAAACCACCCCTAAAAATTTAAAATTCCTGACCAGATGATTATGGGATAGTTGTGGGTTCAAAGGAAGGAAGGAAGAGCACATCTGGGGAGATAAGAGTATTTGTCCATCAATCATTTCCAGTGTTGCCACTTAAGAGCAGAGTGAAAACGTAAGGCTTATGGTTACCCTCGCTCTTTTTATCAGCAGAACAGGAAGAACAGTATCCATTTCTTGTTGTAATAAGGATTAAAGAGACAATACACGCAAAATGCTTAGCACTTGGAATGTGTGGCACCAAGTATTCAATCAAAAATGCTAACCAGTGCTCATACTGTTGGAAAAAAGACTAGGAAGAGATTAGTAATAAGCGTTTCACTTTGGACACACTGTCCACAGGAACCAGTAACAACCAGCTGGAGAAGTTCAGCAGACATGCAGATACAGAAGTATGCAGCCCAGAAAACAGATCTGCAGAAAAGAAGACTCTGCATTTGATTTACGCAAAGAGAATTAAATTTGTGGAAGAAGATGAGGTTGCTCATGCAGGAAATATTTCGGGATAAATCTCAGTAGACTAAGAAAGTGCTGACTGCCCACCGCTAAGCAGTGCTAATACAGGCGTGAGTGCTTATTACAAGTCCACAGGGGCAGTAATCAGAATGACACTATCGTTTTTCCCAGCTGTCCTTGGTTCCCAGGAGATAAAACATAAAATACTAGGACAAATGCTAGTTTGCAGATTTACAAATGGAATGTGAAAAAGGTGTGTGTGTGGGGGGGGGTGGAGTCCAAATTTAATGAATCATAAAGCAAATTGCCTTATTTATACAAATGTAATTGTTATAACCTTTACATTGAGATTATTGTCTGTTAGATATAAATTGATTTTGTCTCCTTTAACTCGCCATAGGGCTGTGCAAAGGGTCATTATTAACAACATACTAAGAAAAGATGACGATCTTGTTATATGTCATCAAGTTAATTTTTCCACTCTCGGTGACCCCAGGTAACAACAGAGAGCTGCCTAACAGATTTTTTTCAAGTTGTAATCCTTATAGAGTTGTGATGGCTTAGGCATAAGAATCTGTACTGGCTGCCTAAGGGCATGAGGTTCGAGGCCACCAGCTGTGCCACAGGAGAAAGGTGAGCAATCTCCAGTGAGATTTACTTAAAGCTTGCTGGAGGGTCAACTACGAGCCAGTTTTCATTCCATGGCACATAACAACATCTTTAAAAATGTTAGTTACGCAACCACTATGAGAAGGTAAGACTGAAATGCACCTAACAGACCTAGTTCTAGTCCCCGACATTATAGATCTACCAAATCATAACTTAGAAAATGGTCCTACTTAAATAATAACAAAAACATAGCTTAATACTATGCATAGTACTGAGGCCCTAAAAGGCCAGAAAAACAGTATCATAATCTATCTGTATCAGTTAAAAATTTACTGGTAACCTAGTCTGTAAAGCTGCATCCCGACGTGGCATAATTAACACACGTAGTTGTTAAATGGAAAGGTGGAGATTTGAGTCTACTCAGAGGGAGCTTGGATAAAGGCCTGGAGATCTACTATTGAAAAATGAGTTTGTGAAAACTCTGCAGAGCACAGCTCTACTCTGATACCAACTGGCAATCTGTAAAAACATACATGAACTCAAAGATAGTAGGAGACAGTCCAAGCCCCATCACTGATAAAGCTTCAAAGACATTCCTAATACACAGGAAACAAGTCAGGAACAAAGAGAGCAGTACATATTAGATGGGGAATCTAGGACATCAGAAAGCTTGCTCTTAGGCAAAACATTTCAACAGTACAGTAAAATTCAAAGAATATGGCAAAGTTAAAGAACACTAATCAATTTTCTTCCTTCTAAAATACCCAAGACTCAGGAACTCTTAAAGAAAATAGTATCTCTAGTCCCTAAAAAATTAACTGCTTATTTTAATCTAACATGTCTATCTAGTCACAGGATCTAACAGCTGCAGGCAATACTTTATATTGTGTATTTCCCAGTCAACTGCAAAGCTCCTTCAAGTGCACAGAACAACTTTGGATAGAAGCACAGGACCTATTTTTTGAGAAAAAAGTATATTCTAAATGTTACATTGCATAAGTCTAAATTAGTATTGTTGCAGAGAAAAACAGTAGACTTTTTACTTTTTTTTTTACTTTTGTTCTCTTTACTCACAAAACCAAATATTAACCACTGAAGTCTTCCTTACTGAGTGGAATAACTCAGTCACAAAAGGACAGAAACTGCATAAGACAGTTACTGTGACAAGAGGGTACTGAAGGGTGGAACAGAGGGTAGCTGGTGAGGAAGAACAGAAAAGTAATGGGTAGACAAAGAACACCACAAGGTAGGCTCAACTCGGAGATAACTGAGAGAAAGACAAACAGAGCTATTGCAATTAGTACTCAGGACAAGATGCATAGAAAAATCTAACTGCTTCAAAGGGACAGGGTGGAAGGGGGTGGGAGAAGGAAGAGGAAATCACCAGGGCAGCAGAAGATTAGACGGAGGGGTGTAAAGAAATGGGTCAGGTGCAACAGATAGGACTTGAGACAGGGAGAAAAGACAAAGGACAGCATTCTTACAAAACAAAAATCATTACAGGAAACAATATATAAGAGGAATTATAAAAGTGAATGATGGTATAAAAAAATTAAAGCATCTTATATTAAAAAAAAAACAAAAAACAACCCAACAAAAAACTTCCTGACCAAAATGAATCTTGCCAGCAGCCTATGTGATCACCCAGAGCTACTAATCTTTCCACTTTGAAGCCAGAATTATTTTAAACTTCAAAAGGTATTATGGTCGCAGGTGGGCAGAGGGCCAGATATCAACTGACCTCAGGCCGGGGGTGTGTGTGTGTGTGTGGGGGGGGGATGTGATGTGTGTGTGTGTGTGTGTGTGTGTATCAATCATAAGATTTTTTATAAACCTTCAAATTAACTGCCATGTAATCACTTTGGACTCACTGTGACCTTTCATCGGATTTTCAAAGCTATAAATCAAACAGCAGATCAGATGTAGCCTTCCATATGTATTATATCAAGAAAACAAAATTTCTCACCACTATAGTAATAGGCAACATCATTAACAGATGGAGAAAAGACTGAAACTGTCAATGCTTTAACCTTAACTAGATCCACAATCAACATCCCTGGTACCAGCAAATCAGGAGATCTGGAGTTATACTGCACTGGGAGGGTCTGCAGATAGGGACCTCTCCAAATTATTGAGAAGCAATGCTATCAATTTGAAGAATAAGGTGCATCTGGGTCAAACCATAGTCTTTTCAATCACTTGCTGTGCACCTGAGAGCAGGACAAGGAGTAAGGCTAACAGGAGAAGAATTGATGACTTTGAGTTGTGGTGCTGGAGAAGAGTACTGAATATCCTATTGATTATGTCTTGGAGAAAGTACAAGAGTGCTCCTTGGAGGAAAAGATGACAAAGCTTAATCTCACATACCTTGGACATGTTGGCAGGAGAGGAACATCATGCTTTGGAAAAGTGGAGGGTCAGCAAAAAAGAGGAAGACCTTCAGCAAGGTGGACTGACACAGAGACTACAGCAATGAGCTCGAATGCATCAGAGATGATGAGGATGGCATGGGACAGGCCAGAGTTCAGATATGAAACAGTGCTCACAGGGTCTCTGTGAGTTGCACTTGATGGCTCCTAACAACAATAAATCACACAGGAAACTGTCCATCTTCCTCTTACAGAACCAAGGGTGAACTACTTGAGACACTTGGCCTCTGTGTGTCACCAAGCATGTACAACACGACCTGCTATGAACCACACCATCAGAGGTCCCCGTGTTAAGCCTAGCCAATGGTGAACCTGCTATTCTTCTCTTCTTATAAATCCCATTGTAACTAGCTTACTTTAAGCCATTTGCTTAGAGTCATTTAAAAAAAAAAATCAGGACAGTTTCTCATTCTGAATAAAGAAAAACTGCTCAGAATAAACTTGTAGGAAGGAGTTTAAAATCAGAGGCAGTTGGTGTGTATAAAAAGAGGAGTGTGAAAGCAGACTCTTAACTCCATTTCACAGTCTTCATGTGAATCCAGAATCCATGTTGGATTTTTAAAAGCTACACAACTCCTCTCCCTTTCCCAATCCTTGTGGCATAATGGGTTATAAGCTGCCCTTCTAACAAAAAGATTGTGGGTTCAATTCACCAGCTGTTTTTCAGGAGAATGATGAGGCAGTCTGCTTCTATTAAGATCCACAGCCTCAGAAAACTAGATGGAGGGTCACCATGAATCAAAATAGACTGAAAGGTGTGGTTGTTGTGTGTGTTTGAGAGAGAGAGAGAGAGATCCCTAAGATTAGTTTCTCAAGCCTTGATGTTGACCTAACCGATACCCTAAGAAGGCATTCCTTCATTCTAGGATGAGGCAGGGACAGAATATCATACTCTATTTCCAAAGGGTCTTCGTCACTAATGTCTGGCACATGCAAGACTTGTCAGCCTGTGCCTGAAGGGTCATTATGCATGGAATTATATGTAAACCATTACAATGAACTCCCAGAAAGACATGACTGACGGAGTAATTTTATTAATTGAAACCAAACTCAACTCAGCTATCAAGTCAATTTTGACTCAGAAGTCTTAAGTCTGTACAACGTAGAACTGCTCATATGGTCATCTTTCTCTGTCAGAGAAGATGGTGGTTTGAACTGTCAACCTTCTGGCTATCAGTAAAATGCTGCCTACAGGACTCCTTAATTTTACTTTCCAAAACCAAAATAAATGAAAAACCCAACCCACTGTTATCATGATTAGTCTCTATCACGTTTGTTGTTGCTGTTATTATGTGTCATCGAGTAGCTTGCAACTCATAGCGACCCTATGTACAACAGCCCTAAACCCTGCTCTATCCCGTGCCAATCACACTGCCTCTGACACACCCATCCCAACTACCCCAGTCACTGAATCAATCCACCTCATAGAGGGTCTTCCTCTCCTGCGCTATCCCTCTACCCTCCCAAGCATGATGTCCCTCTCCAAGGACCTGTCTCTCCTTACATCATGTCCAAAGTATGTCAGACGAAGCCCCAGAATCCTTGCCTCCAAGGAGTAGCCTGGTTTAACCGTCTCCAGGATGAATCTGTTTGTTTTCTTGGCAGTCCATGGTACATTTAATACTCTTCTCCAGCACCACACTTTTACCAGGTTTACCAAGTCTTCTTCCTTGTGAACTGAGTTTTCCATTCAACCATTCATAAAATTTGTTCGGACATTAGTCACAGTATCCAAATTGTAACCACACTCTTCTTGCTTTATCCCTGAGATTCTGGTTTGTTTGTTTCCTTCCTTCCTTCCTTCCTCCCTCTCCTTCCTTCCTTCCTTCCTTCCTTCCTTCCTTCCTTCCTTCCTTCCTTCCATCCATCCATCCATCCATCCATCCATCTTTTCTATGTTCTGAGCTTTGTTGCTTTGGGTTAGGTGGCATGAGTTAGAACTGATTCACAGCTTACCCTCCAGCAGGTCTCCAGAGGCCGTAAACTGCAGGGGAGGAGATGGTCCATCTTTTTCCTGAGGAGCAGCTGATAGAGTTAAATCACAGGCCTTTTGGATGGTAGCACAACTGCTGACCCACGAGGCCACCTGCTGACCTATGCTGCCTTTAGTCCTGCCTGCAAACAGTGACAGCCTGTAATTATGAACTGGTGATGATTCTGTTCCAAATGGAAGTCACGATGTGATTCAGTGGAACACTTTCAACAACAGGCCGCGGTTTCCCTCATTTCAGAATGACTTTATGTGTGTCCTGTGTATTATATGTTAAGAAAAGAGTAACTACAGACGAAGATGGTGCCGAAAGCTAAGAAGGAAGCCTCTGCCCCCCCAAAACTGAAGCCAAAGCAAAGGCATTAAAGGCCAAGAAGGCAGTCCTGAAGGGCGTTCACAGCCAAAAAAAAAAGAAGATCCGCAAGGCACCCACCTTTTGGAGGCCTAAGACGCTGAGACTCCGAAGGCAGCCCAAATACCCCCAGAAGAGCGCCCCCAGGAGAAACAAGCTTGACCACTATGCCATCATCAAATTTCCCCTGACCACTGAGTCAGCTATGAAGAAGATAGAAGATAACAACACACTTGTGTTCATTGTGGATGTCAAGGCCA